>NC_137892.1:34158524-34376250 GCF_963455335.1 Martes martes | reverse complement strand
GGAGAAGCAGGCTGTCTGCTCTGCGGGACCCTGGGATCCGGACCTGAGCCGAGACACATGCTTAACCGACTGAGCCACCCAAGCGTCCCATGTGATGTCTTTTACATAAATTGCCCTCTTCCTCCTCTCTTGCTTATAGAAGTCTCATCTACCATTTCAGATTCATTTTATAGTCATAGTTTGTAATAGATTATAGAAGCACATTATATATGTGACAGTCATGTGTGAAACGTATTTCTAACTCTATTTAATTCTAATTATACTAATAATACAGACACTAAAAAATAAGTCAATATATAAAACTACAAGAAGGAAAAGAGAAATTACTTGGACTCTCCGTCATGACACAACTACTATGAACATTTTGGTGACTCTTTCTTGTACTACTTTACGTATGAAATATACATATATTTATCCTGTTATAAAAACGGGATAAAATTATACCTGCTTTTTAGAATCATATTCAGTTTTATGTATAAATGAAAGTTTGGCTTTTGTTTTGTGTTTTACATAGCTCCCTCCTCATCCTCTCCTTCTACCAGTCTAACAAACTCACCTCAGCTAATCAGTGTTAGAAACTTGTTGCATATTTTCCCATTACCTTTTTTTTTTGCATGTTGATTGATTTTCAAAGTAGACTCATAAATACATGATAGAAATTTCTACAAGACACTTAATACAGAGTTAACCCATTAAACATTATTTATTTTCTTTGTTCACATAGCTATAAATATAATTTTATATAAGTGCATGCTTGTTCTCTTAGTTATATATATATTTTTAGAGATTTATTTATTTTAGAGAGAGAAAGAAAGATGATGAGTGGGAGAGGCAGGGGGAGGAAACTCAAGCAGACTCCATGCTGAGTGTGGAGCCTGACAAGGCTCAGTCTTACAGCCATGAGACTTCGAACTGAGTTGAAACCAAGAGTCAGAGGGTTGGCCAACTGCGCCACCCAGGTGCCCCCATAATTACACTTTTTTTTGCCATCTTTATTTGCCTTTTATTCCTCTTTCTTTATTCCTTTTCTTGGTGTGGGTGGCGTGCATTCTCTGCCTCTAGTTCATTCTTTTTAATGGTCACATAGTAGTATACATGTACATCCATGGTTTACTATTTCCATACTGATGGCTATCCATTGTTTACAGTTTTTTTGCAGAGACAGTTCTATAGTAAGAATGTGTATGTATGTGAATTCTTGATTTTAATTTGACAGATTAGATTCTAAGTCAAAGGAAGCATGCATTTCAAATTTTAAATAACAAATTGCTTCCTAAAAAGGCTATAGAATTCATATTTCCATTAACAATGAATGCTTGAGAGTGCTGTCTCCTCATCTTTATAAATTAATCCAAGTCTCATCTGAGAGTGAGTGTGATCCTCTCTTTGCCACTTTGAATTTGCATTTCCATGACTACTGTAGGGATGAGGATCTCTTCAAATATAAAGAGATCATTTGGATTGCTCTTATGTGAATTGCCTGTCTTTGGTTTTTGCTCACATTTATATTTGGGTTATTTTTTTCTAACCAATTCATAAAAGTAATATGTATATTATTGTAGTAGGCAGTCTTTAACGTGATTCCCAGGGAACTCGTGTCCTGGTGTTCATGCCCTGGTATAATCCCCTCCTCTGATTGTGGACTGGATCCTAGTGACTTTCTTCTAAAGGTTAGTATACAACAAAAGTGATGGGATATCACTTCTGTGATTAGGTTGTAAAAGACCGTGACTTCTGTTTTGCTAGTATTCTCTCTGTGGTTTTCTCATGTGTTTGCTCTGATGGAGAGGGCTACCTGGCATGGAATTAAAGTGGCCCCTAGCCAGCAGCCCATACGAAATGGATGCCCTTATTCCAATGTCCTCAGGAGATGATCTTGGAAACATGGTAAAGTTGGAAGCAGATCCTTCCCCATTCAAGCCTTCAGATGAACCTATAGCCTGGTTGTCATCTCAGTTGCAGCATTGTGCTTGCATTCCTTTCCCACAGAAACTGAGGAATAATTGTGTATTCTTGCAAAATGCCAAGTTTTGGGGTTATGTTGCAGAATGAGGTAACTAATATGTTTACACATACCGAGTTTTCATCTGGATCATTTATTGGAAGTTTTTTTTCCTGATTTTTAACATTTTTTTGACTTTGTTTTTGATATCTTCTCCATTAACGATTTAACATTTTTATATAATCAAATATGTCTGTGTTTTCTTAGATATCTTTTAGATTTCATGAAGTGTATATAAGTGTCTCTCCAATACCTATGAGTATCTAGATTATCTTAAACAATTTTCTAATATTTTAAATATTTTTTAAAAATTTAATTTAATTTTTCCATCATAATTCCAGCATAGTTAACATACAGTGTTATATTAGGTTCAGGTGTACAACATAGTGATTCAACAGTTTCATGTATTATTCACTGTTCATCATGATGACTTACACTCTTAATCTCCATCACCTGTTCACCCATCCTCCACTGCCTCCCCTCTGGCAGCCATCAGTTTGTTCTCTGTAGTTAAGAGCCTGTTTCTTTGGTTTGTCCCTTTTTTTCCTTTGCTCCTTCGTTTTGTTTCTTAAATTCCACACATGAGTGAAATAATGTGGTATTTTTTTTAAAGATTTTATTCATTTATTTGACAGAGATCACAAGTAGGCAGAGAGGCAGGCAGAGAGGAGGAAGCAGGCTCCCTGCTGAGCAGAGAGCCCGATGCAGGACTCAATCCTAGGACCCTATCCTAGGACCCTGGGATCATAACCTGAGCTGAAGGCAGAGGCTTTAACCCACTGAGCCACCGAAGGCACCCTGGTATTTGTATTTTTTATTCTAACTTATTTCACGTAGCATTATACCCTCTAGATCCATCCATGTTGTTGCAAATGGCAAGATCCATTCTTTTTTATGGCTGAGTAATATTCCTGTGTGTGTGTGTGTGTGTGTGTGTGTGTGAGAGAGAGAGAGAGAGAGAGAGAGAGAGAGAAAGAGAGAGACACATCATCTTTATCCATTCATCTGTCATTGGACACTTTGGGATGCTTCCATATCTTGGCTGTTATAAATAATGCTGCAATAAACATAGTTGTACATGATTATTTTGAATTAGTATTTTTGTTTTCTCTGGGTAAATACCCAGTAGTGTGATTACTGAATCATATGGTAGTTCTATTTTTAATTTTTTGAGGAACCTCCATACTGTTAATATTTACTTTTGAGTTAAAATTTCAAAACATAAGAAGGTCAACCTTAAGATCTTCTCTTCCTGTATTTCCATTTTTAAAATTAGAAATAACACTGATTTTGTTGTTGACTGACTACTGAAGATGTTCCCCATTTATGGCAAAATCTGAGTCTATTAAACAAATTCCACATTCTAAGACTGCAAAACATTTTCCTTCTAGAAAGATAAAACCAAACTGAAATAATCCTGGAAGAAAAGAGTGAGCAGGAATTTGAAATGTTTATAAGATTCAAAAGGGGAACTCTTATATTCTTAGATCATAATATTACCTCTTATCTCACAAATATTTTTAAGTGCATTCCACCTGCCAGGCACTGTACTCAGTTCTGGAGATAAAGGAGTGAAGAAGACAGGCAAACATGTCTACACCTTCATGGAATTTAGGCACATTCATTAAACCAGTTATTACAAATGTGGTGAGTGTTATGAGAGGGATATGCAGTGACAGTCTAGTCAGGGAACTCCAACAAAGACCATGATGGAGAAGAGACATTTAGGGTGAGAGATGAAGGGTGAGTGACTTAGTCACTTTCAAGGTAAGACCAAGCATGGCACAACTGAGGAACTGAACAGGAAAGATTAATGGGCTAGAGCCCCAAGTATAAGTGAGCAGTGAGGGTTGAGAGTGGTAAGGAGAGTGAGCCCCAAGTGGTGGAGAACCTCACACACCATATCATGAATTAAGATGTTATCCTAGAGAAATAGAGAGTGATAGAAGGATTTCAAGACTGAGACTGTTGTGATAAGATCTATATTTTAGGGGGCGCCTGGGTGGCTCAGTGGGTTAAGTCACTGCCTTCGGCTTGGGACATAATCTCAGGGTCCTGGGATCGAGCCCCTCATTGGGCTCTTTGCTCAGTGGGAAGCCTGCTTCTCTCTTTCTCTCTGCCTGCCTCTCTGCCTACTTTTGATCTTTCTCTGTCAAATAAATAAAATCTTAAAAAAAAAATCTGTATTTTAAGAAAGTTACTCTACTCATGGTTTGGTGAATGCACTGGAACAGGAATTAAATCAAGGAAATCACTTTAAAGTCTGAATAAGTCAAGTTTCAGAATTACAACAACTTTAGCTAATTAAAGAAATTTAGGAAATTTAGAAATTTAGGAAAGTGAGATATGACACTGGGCAGAGAAAACGTGGGGTCAGGGGAGGTTTTGTTTGTTTTTTGTTTGTTTGTTTTTCTTAAAGATTGTATTTATTTATTTGACACAGAGAGATCACAAGTGGGCAGAGAGGCAGGCAGGGGGTTGGGGGGGAAGCAGGCTTCCCGCTGAGCAGAGCGCCCAATGCGGGGCTCGATCCCAGGACCCTGGGATCATGTCCTGAGCTGAAGGCAGAGGCTTTAACCCACTGAGCCACCCAGGCATCCCGAGGTTTTTTATTTTTCAGTTTTGTTTGTTTTTGCCACAAGAAAGACTTAACTGTGATGGAGACAGCTAATTGAGAATAAATGCTGGAAGATACATAAAAGAAGGAGGCAAACCCAAATTGACATAGGCTAATAATCTGAATTCCCAACAAGATGATATTCTTTAAATATGTGGCTAAGATTAATTTAATGGGGAGAGGGAAAAACTGACCTTTAATGTAAAATAAATGGCATACCTTATTTCTAGAAAATTCCAATTCAAAGTAAGGGTTCTATTTGAGGCACTAAACATAACATTTAAATTACTTAGAACTGTCTTACAGTTCAGAGTTTTTAATACTCAAAACTGATAATTTGGTAATTCTAACTAAGAATGGAAGTAAGTTAAATATGTCAGCTACAGGTTTTTTGTTTTGTTTTGTTTATAACATAAAATGTATTATTTGTTTCAGGGGTACAGGTCTGTGAATCATCAGTCTTACACAATTCACAGAACTCACCATAGCACATACCCTCCCCAGTGTCCATCACCCAGCACCTTATCCCTCCCTTCCCACTCCCCTCCAGCAACCCTCAGTTTGTTTCCTGAGATTAAGAGTCTCTTATGGTTTGTCTCCCTCTCTGGTTTTGACTTGTTTCATTTTTCTCTCCCTTTCCCTATGATCCTCTTCTTGTTTCTCAAATTCTTCATATCAGTGAGATCATATGATAAGTTGTCTTTCTGTGATTGACTTATTTCACTTAACATAGTAGCCTCTAGTTTCATCCACGTAGTTGCAAATGGCAAGAGTTTGGGTTTTTTGATGGCTGCATAATATTCCTACACACACACACACACACACACACACACACACACACACACACACTCCACATCTTTATCCATCATCTGTTGATGGACATCAAGGCTTTTACCATAGTTTGGCTATTGTGGACATTGCTGCTATAAACATTGGGGTGCATGTGCCTGTTTGGATCAATACATTTGTATCTTTAGGGCAAATACCCAGAAGTACAATTGCTGGGTTGTAGGGTAGCTCTATTTTCAGCTTTTTAAGGAAACTCCATGCTGTTTTTCAGAGTGGCTACACCAGCTTGCATTCCCACAAACAGTGTAGAAGGGTTCCCCCTTCCTCCGCATCCTTGCCAACCTCTGTCCTTTCCTGACTTGTTAATTTTAGCCATTCTGACTGCTGTGAGGTGGTATCTCACTGTGGGTTTGATTTGTATTTCCCTGATGCCGAGTGATGTGGAGCACTTTTTCATGGATTTGTTGGCTGTTTGGATGTCTTCTTTGCAGAAATGTCTGTTCATGTCTTCTGCCCATTTCTTGATTGGATTATTTGTTCTGTGGGTGTTGAGTTTGATAATTTCTTCACAGATTTTGGATACTAGCCCGTTATCTGATATGTCATTTGCAAATATCTTCTCCCATTCTTTTGATTGTCTTTGGTTTTGTTACTGTTTCCTTTGCTGTGCTAAAGCTTTTGATCTTGATGATGTACCAGTAGTTCATTTTTGCCCTTGCTTCTCTTGCCTTTGGTGATGTTTCTAGGAAGAAGTTGCCATGGCTGAGGTCAAAGAGGTTGCTGTCTATGTTCTTCTCAAGGATTTTAATTGGATTCCTATCTCACATTGAGGTCTTTCATCCATTTTGAGTCTGTTTTTGTGTGTGGTGTAAGGAAATGGTCCAGTTTGATTCTTCTGTATGTGGCTGTCCAATTTTCCCAACACCATTTATTGAAGAGACTGTCTTTTTTCCATTGGACATTCTTTCCTGCTTTGTTGAAGATTAGTTGACCATAGAGTTGAGGGTCCATGTCTGGGCTCTCTATTCTGTTCCATTGATCTATGTGTCTGTTTTTGTGCCAGTACCATACTGTCTTGATGATGACAGCTTTATAATAGAGCTTGAAGTCTGGAATTGTGATGCCACCAGCTTTGACTTCCTTTTTCAACATTCCTCTGGCTATTCAGGGTCGTTTCTGGTTCCATGTAAATTTTAGGATTATTTGTTCCATTTCTTTGAAAAAAAAATGGATGATATTTTGATAGGGATTGCATTAAATGTGTAGATTGCTTTAGGTAGCATAGACATTTTCACAATAATTGTTCTTCCAATCCATGAGCATGGAATGTTTTTCCATTTCTTTATGTCTTCCTCAGTTTCTTTCATGAATACTTTATAGTTTTCTGAGTACAGATTCTTCACCTCTTTGGTTAGGTTTATTCCTAGGCATCTTATGGTTTTGGGTGCAATTGTAAATGGGATCAACTCCTTAATATCTCTTTCTTCTGTCTTGTTGGTGTATAGAAATGCAACTGATTTCTGTGCATTGATTTTATATCCTGAAACTTCACTGAATTCCTGTATGAATTCCAGCAGTTTTGGAGTGAAGTCTTTGAGTTTTCCACAGAAGGTATCATATCATCTGCAAAGAGTGAGAGTTTGACGACTTCTTTGCAGATTCGGATGCCTTTTATTTCTTTTTTTGTCTCTTGCTGATGCTAAGACTTCTAGTATGTTGAATAGCAGTGGTTAATAGTGGACAGCCTTGCAGTGTTCCTGACCTTAGGGGAAAAGTTCTCAGTTTTTCCCCATTGAGAATGTACTTGCTGTGGGTTTTTCATAGATGGCTTTTATGATATTGAGGTATGTACCCTCTATCCCTGTACTGAAGAGTTTTGATCAAGAAAGGATGCTGACTTTATCAGTTTTTTTTTTTTTGAAATATGTTTTAAAGTCGTTTTTCCTGATTTCATGTTGGCAGAAAGCTTCCCAGTTATTCTCCAGTTCTTGTTTTCTATTGTGATTTTTAAAATCAGATAACATCTTTAGATGCATTTATTGGGTGATAAGTCACTCTCTCCTAAAAAGCAGCATTACTCTTTATGTTATAGTTAATTGTGGTTTATGTAGGCATTGGGTTACAAAGTCCAAGAGCAAAGTGATAATCACATTTACTCAAGGTAATTCTTGAGAACACTTTGCATCAAATGTAGAGTGTTATTATGTATGTTGGTATATATGCTTCTCTATTGCAATATGTAAATACACATGTGTAAAATATATAGTAACATAGAGGACACAATAAGTATACACATGAAAAATATAACTACCATTTTTAATTATAGAATAGCAAAATGAGAACAGAAGCATTAAAAAAAGGGAAAACAATGATACTAAATACTCATCATGTGTTCTGGATATTTTTGCCTAGCTCTGATCATAATGTGACTCGCCATGATGACTGTTGCTGACAATGACGATGAGTTCAGTGTCTATGTGATGAGGAATGAGATAATGAAGATGGGTATTGTACACTAACTCTAGGGATTTGTTTTCCTCCTTTCTGACAAAACTACTGTATGTCACTTGAGCAGTATGGAGACTGGCAGGCAGAATCGTTGATATTATTTAAATTCTTACTTGCTCAGATTTTAATTTTGTTCTTGCTCTCCTTTTGGTGGGTCATAAGTCATTGATTTCATAAAAGGCAAATACACATTTATGCTTCTCCACTGTATTGGGCTGGAGGATTTCAGCTGACTCCAAAAAAACTGTCCACTGGCTGATTTCAGTGTTGGTGGCAACACTAGGATTGTATCCTGCAATGGGAAAGATCACAAAAACTCACTTGTAATAAATCAGAGTTGGAGAGGAATTTGCTTGTTTGCTCTTTTGTTTTGTTTTAACTTCCATTCCGTCGGAGGGGGACCAATTTATATTTTATGGTTATACATGAAAACCTGAATTAACTAGTACTATAGTTCTGCATTAATTTATGCAAGGGATTTTTCTTAACCTCTTATGAATTGGCATGCTAGGCTGCTGGTCAGGTGACTTGACTTTTAATCCAGATCTGAAGATGGGGAAATGGTCAGTGGAAGTTCCCTGAGATGTTGAGAAATGATGTGATAGAGAACATCTGACCTTTCATAGGAGGAGGAGCTTCGAATCAAATGTAAGGAACAAAGCAGGACAGGGACACAAAACAGGCTGTTATGGAGATTTTGAGATTGCCAGTCTGATGAAGGGGGTCAAAGAGTCAGAAACATGGTGAGAATTCTAAGAGGGAAATGGGAATATGAACTGACCAGAGAAGTAGAAGATTACTAGGATATTCCAATTCAGGCACCCTGCTGAAGATGATGATCATACTTTTATGGAGACAACAGTATGCCCTGTTGTGGGACAGGGCAGCCTGCTTTAGGCCCTGTGAACCCCTTCATTTTATGAGAAAATATTTAAGAAGGACAGTATCAGAAACCCAAGGAGAGAACTAAATTACAAAAGACTGAGAAAGGGGCGCCTGGGTGGCTCAGTGGGTTAAAGCCTCTGCCTTCGGCTCGGGTCATGATCCCAGGGTCCTGGGATCGAGCCCCACATCGGGCTCTCTGCTCAAGAGGGAGCCTGCTCCCCCCCACCCCCGCCTGCCTCTCTGCCTACTTGTGATCTCTCCCTCTGTCAAATAAAGAAATAAAATCTTAAAAAAAAAAAAAAAGACTGAGAAATTAAAACATGGAGAGAAGATTGATGAAAAAGAAAAGTATACATTTCTAAGGCAATGTGGCCAGGCCATAGGTGTTGAGGGTTTGGGGGTCCTGACCATGTGGAACCCCAATGATCATGAAGCTGCAAGTATTAGTGTAATCAGTAGAAGCTAAATTTTCTGATGAGTCAACTTTGACAGCATATTTCCCCAGGTTGTTCTTGTTGGAAAGGTTAGTGATGAATTTTCTGACTCCAAATAGTGGTTTCTGTTCTACTTTTTGAACACAAGGAAGGCTGAGTTGTTAACAGATTTTCTTGGGAAGGAACAGTCCCATTTCCTCATCAAAGCAGAAGAACCTCTAATGAGTGGTCCATTTCCACTTTCCACAGACCTTTTAAGAGTTAGTTAAGCCTCAAGGAAGTTTCCAGGGAACAGAACCATAGCTGTGTGACTCACTTAGCAAAGAACTGATGCCTGAACAGAAGTCCTACCCCACAGCCCATGACCAGTTTATTTTCAGTCAAAACTCAGAAAATACTTGCAGGGGCGCCTGGGTGGCTCAGTGGGTTAAGCCGCTGCCTTCGGCTCAGGTCATGATCTCAGGGTCCTGGGATCGAGTCCCATATCGGGCTCTCTGCTCAGCAGGAAGCCTGCTTCCCTCCCTCTCTCTCTTTGCCTGCCTCTCTGCTTACTTGTGATCTCTCTCTGTCAAATAAATAAAATAAATCTTTAAAAAAAAAAAAAAAAAAAAAAAGAAAATACTTGCAAAGAAGTTCCACTTCTTTCCTTGGTCACAGAACACAGAGGTCAATAAAAATCTTGACTTTGGGGGCACCTGGGTGGCTCACTGGGTTAAGGCCTCTGCCTTCAGCTCAGGTCATGATTCCAGGGTCCTGGGATCGAGCCCCGCATCGGGCTCTCTGCTCAGCAGGGAGCCTGCTTCCTCCCCCCTCTCTGCCTTCCTCTCTACCTACTTGTGATCTCTGTCTGTCAAATAAATAAATAAAATCTTTAAAAAAAAATCTTGACTTTTACTAAATGGCATGGGAGACCAGGGAACCAGGCCATAGCCTTAGTTCTGACACTTACTTTCTATGGTTTCTACAGAAAATTCTTTCACTTAGAGGCTGAATGGTGCAATCGTTTTGTTCTCATTTCTTCAGTCCCACTTCCTGAGCCCAATGCCATCATCTCCATCTATCCTAAAGCTATGTGACCATGAGAAAGTTATTTAAACTCTGTGTCCTGATGTACTCATCTACAAGAAAAAAACAGATAATAGTATTTGTTGTGGGCTCTAAATGAAATATTTGCTAAGGCACAGTACTTGGCACATAATAAGCATTCACTAACAGTTGGCTCTTGTATGGGCCTGTTCTCTATTCTGTAAAATGAAGTTCTAAGACTAATCTTCTTCTTAGCTCTGAAACTCTTTTAAGATTTGGTGACAGAAAGGATTTGAGGTTATTGTTACTGTTTCACAGCTAAGATCAGCAAACACTTTCTGTGACGATCTGGGTAGTGATATTTCAGGCTTTGTGTGTCATACAGTCTTCATCATGACTAGTCAGCATGGACATTGTAGTACAAAAGCAGCCAGAGAAAACACTTAAAAGAATGGGCATAGCAGTGTTCCAACAAAACATTATTTACGAAACAAAGTGTAGCCTGGATTTAGTCCATGGGAAGTAGTGTGCTGACCTCTGTTCTGTAGGATAAAAATATGTGAAAAGAAGTGGAATGCAATTTGGGATGGAAAAAGGACGCGGGAAGTCATGTACTGCCAACTTGTATAAGCTTCGGCACATTTGTTTAGCTCAAAAACTTTTTTTTGTATTGAGCATATGAAAGCAGATGTTCTACAACAAAGGTAGATAATAGAAATATAATAAACAGCTTTCACAAGCTTAAATATGTATAAATATTGAAGAGGCATAAATATGTAAAGTAAGTGAAATGGAAAACAGTGAGTGGTCCAGAGATTTACATTGGCTACAATTTGAAAGAAGGTAAGAAGATGGCAGTCATGCAGAAAGCATGAGAAGCCCGGGTTGTAGCAAAAAGCCAGGGTTGCTTTTGACTCCTTAATTAGGAAGACAGTTATGCATTAAACTGACTCCAACACTTGCAGGGTGGCTGCTCAACCTTCAAATCACATTTGATCTGATCTAGTTATCTGAACGTTACCATGTCTGGATTGCGGGCTGTTTTCTTTATTCAGTTGATCTGTGACTAACGACTCAGCATCAGGCCTTTGTGGTATTGGGGTGCCCTGACAAAGTGGACAAGACTCGGTGATAGTCATGCAGTATCTGGGAGCACAGCCCGAAGTTATGTGGAGGAGAGAAAAAGAAGAATGCAGATGAATAAAAGAGAGACATGACACGGAAGGTGCAAATGAAGAAATGCAGGTGGAGCAACATAGAATTAGAGGCCACGTGCCCCCTGCCCAGGACATTTGCTATGGGAAAATATAGGGAGCTCACATGCAGGAGCAGCAACTACTGCGCCCCCTCCCCACCACCCCCCTACTATCCCGGGCACCTCTATAGGAATCTGTATGTCACAGCGGCCTTTCTCCTTCCTACCAGATCTCCCCCTGATGGTTCTCTTAACTACAGTTTACTCATTTAAAAAAGAGCAAACAGGATGATAGTATTTGAGGAAAAAATTTACTCTTGGTATTTTTCCATCCTCTCCCTTCAAGCATCCTAATACTTGGCTTGCATCAGGGATTTTGCACAACAGAAGACTTGATGTCAGTGGCCTTTCTTGTCTTTTGTGAACGCTTAAACCCTCTGAAGAAATTATACCAGGTGTTCTAGAGAGGAAAGAGAGAAAAGAGGTGACTTTCAAAGTGGGGTGAGATTTCCTGAGATGGTGAAGGAAGGTGAAGGTCAGAGAGTTCCGCTACGGTTAGGGATCACACATGGCTCCTTGACAGAAGCCTGAGGGAGGGATGAGATTGCCAGGACAGCTATAGAGGGCATCCAGGAGAGCTGCCTCTGGATTCAGGGGCCCCAGCCTCACCTAAGCTTCCAGCACCCTGAGGATGGCTGCTGGGGCTGGTGGCCCCTTTTGGACCATGACAATAGAGCATCTTAGCCGCAGCCAGCAAGGACCATGGCCCAAGACCAGACGGCCACCCTGTTAATGGATAATATGTAAAAGTCCCTTTGCACAGGCCTTGAAGGTGGGGAGTCCCAATAATGACTGGAGTTAATTTCCCTACAGCCTTGAGGGAAGGGGACCCAGGGCAGATTTAAACTGATTGAAAGGTAGAAAGAAACCTAGCGATTCTTGCAAAATAGCCTCTGTGGGCTGATACTCACGTACCAACAAATGTTTGGGGGTCGGGGGTGGGAAGGATGAGGTACTCTCACATTCTCCTCGGCACAGTCTCTTGTTCAGAACCAGCAAGTTCCCTGGGGAGCAGATTAGGTGTGTGTGGAGGCAGGGTGACCACAGCGGCTGAGAAAGAGCAGAGGGTTGCCTTGTAAATCCTTCAGTGGGTAAATGAGTGCCCAGAAAAACAGAGAGTGGGAGGAGTAACATAATTGAAAACAGCTGATCTGCAAAGTAGGACTAATTTTTTCTGAACTAAGAATGAGTAAAATGTCTTTTCAAGAACTGGGTATAAAAATGGAACCAGGAGATAAAGAAAACCCACTATATTTAGTTGTTCACACACACACACGCACGCACAGCTAATATAGTAGCCATGGATGCATTAAGAAAATCTTCTCCTCCTGTACTTTTTGTAACTTGTCTGGTTTGACGACCCAGTATTGGGAAGCTGGGGAACATAAGACTTCCTGACCCACAGATAGACTTTTAAGAGCCTGTGAGCCCAAGCTCATTGGGAAGCATAACCCACTCCTGGGGTCCAGGGTGCACTTCTGGCTGCAAAAGCTGTGTTTTTTTGAGAAAAGCACAAGAGGGTAGAGAGAAGAATGGGGACACCACCCCATCAGGCCAGGGTAGCTGGGTCAGCCCTGACCATCTGGGCGGCCAGTGCCTCACACTAACCTAACTTCACATCCACTCTCTCCCCCAGGTCTTGGAGATCAAAGGTATCCAGGTCGTGGTTGCTTGCTTAATCAGTAGATTTAGTGTAACCACCATTGTTATTATAAAATATTCCAGTCATATGCTGAGTAGTAAATAATTCCCTCAGAGCAAGTTGCAGAGCAATAATTCAAACCAGATTCTCTGGACCCAGAACTCACCTAGTCACCTCCTCTTTGTCATGCTGCTTCCATGAGCCCAGCAATAATTGCTCTCACCTGCATTCCGCAGATGTGGCACCATCTGTGGGCACTCATCAGTAAGCCACTGAAGTCTGTTAGCCACACAAGGTCAGTAGTTGATTGTGAAATGTCACATAAAGGAGAGCAGAAATCACACAAAAGAGAAGGAGTCCTTGTAGGAACAAACAATTCAGAAGGTCTAATATTAGCACCTGGGAAATATGATTTTACTTTTTTGTCATGTCAGTAAGCCATTATTAATTAAGGCCCAGTTCTGGGAGTGGGGAGTCCAATAAGCTGGACGGACTTTGAAAAGAAAGACCCAGACAAAACCACTCATTTATTTTTATAAAATTCCATTAATTAAATGATAATGAGAGAAAACATCCATAAAGGTGAGAAGACAATAAACATATCTTTTCTATTTGAAGAATTACATATCCCCAGTACACAGGAATTAGCCACTATCTGCAAGTATGTTATTGAATTTCCCCTTTCTTTATACACACATCCTATTTTTTCCCCTACAAAATTGATCACCACAGATGTGGTCTTGAAATCCCTGTGGTTTCTGAAATCCTGTTCAAAAGGAGCAATATATTTTCTCATTCCTGCAGTTTGAGCTATGCAAAAGCAGAGGAACTAAGTCAAATTATTCAGTTTCTTTAAAAAAAAAATAGCATACTGGTAGATTAGCAGAATGCTATTGACATGGTCTTTGTTCATTGGCTTAATCATCAATCAATAAGCACTTAGTGACCATCCACTATGTCCCAAGCACTGGGAAAACAGATGTTAACTGTGGATCCCTGCCCACACGGAGCTGAATTTTGTAGGGTAGGTGGGCAGATCAACACAGAATCAGGATAATATTTTGAAACATTATGAGAAGTCTTTTTCTTTCTCAGAAAATCTTGTTTTACTGTGTGGTTCTTCTACCAGTTAACCAGACCAAGAGACTAAGTAAGGCTGACTACCCCAAAGAAGAAAAGACACAAAAGAATCCAGCCAGAACAGAGTCTAATTTCTGGCTGAGAATATAAAAAGAAAGCCTTTTTTAAAAGCTTTCATTTCTAAGAGCCTCATAATTGGGGGGGAAGGGGAGTTGGGGGTTTGCTTTTGTTTTATCTATCCATCTATCTGTCATCATCTGTCTATCTCTCTATTTATGAATTGTAAAACCTTGGCTCTGACTCAGTAGAGCAAAGGCTGAAAGACTAGCCAGTTTCTATCACGGACTGGGGCAGAATGCATGGTGATACAAGCAGCACCTTCCCAGCCTTGGAGGGGACTGAGGCCTTTCCTGAGTTGGGGAAGGAGTTTTGAGATGAGGAGAAAGGAGAGCTAGAGTGTTGACATACAATTGTGGGGTTTGCCCAAAATGTGGGATGGGTTGGAGGGTGTGGGAGGTGCCACCTAGAAACTTTAGGGTCCAAGAACAGAAAGTTCCCTGTTCCATTTGGAGTAGCTCTTTTGACTTTCTGTTTGGCCATTGCCCATGGTCAGCTACTTCTTAGATATTTTTAATATCACTCTTACTTTGGAGAGTTTGGGTAGGTTTTATTAAACGGTGTGCTATGATATGACCTGCCTTCTGAAAGAACTTCAGTAAGGATGGAGAGCAGAAACAGAAGAAGTTCCAGAGCAGCTTAGAGGCATTTGCCCAGGCCTAAAGGGGAAGAGTGGAGTTCAACTGGGGCAATACTTCATTGCTTTACCCTAGTCTAACCTTTACACCAGTTTGCTTCTGAGGAGTGCTCCCAGTATTCCAACATAGTGGGCTGGATGGTGGTGTCATCAACCAGTAGACTACTGAGTGGTAGGAGTGGCTAAGGGAGCAGATAATGAGTTCAGTCTTCATCCAGGCATATTACAAAGTCTTAAGAAATCCTTGAGAAATTAGAGAAATGTGAACTGGTTGATACTATGGTAAGGAGGATCTGAAGCTAGTGGAACAAATGAACCCACTGTGTTTATTAATGAATCATGGTGTCTCTCAAGGGAGGTCCTCTGGTGTTCTACTGGAGAGTTCTGCCCTTGGCATATTTTTTTTCAAGAACTTGGATGCGGACACAGAGGATGTACTCATCAAATTGGTGTAGGAGGCAAATTCTGAAGAAATGGCTATTACAATACATGACAGAATAAAAAATTCAGGAGGCTGAAGCAAGTGTCTGAAAATAACAGGATGACACTTAACAGAATAAATATAAAGTCCTGCATTTAGGGGCGCCTGGGTGGCTCAGTGGGTTAAGGCCTCTGCCTTCGGCTCGGGTCATGATCTCAGGGTCCTGGGATCGAGCCCCGCATCGGGCTCTCTGCTCATCGGGGAGCCTGCTTTCCCCCCACCTTCTCTGCCTGCCTTTCTGCCTACTTGTGATCTCTGTCAATTAAATAAAATAAAATCTTTAAAAAAAAAAAAAAAAAAAAAAAAAAAAAAAAAAGTCCTGCATTTAGGTTTAAAGCAAAGTGAACAACACAATTAGAGGATGTGAAGGCCTGGCTTGGCAGCAGTTCCTCTGAACAGTTACGTGAGGGTTTTAGTTGGCTTTAGGTTCATCTAAAACAACAGTGGGATGTGGCCATTTAAAGGCCACCCTCTCTCTAGATGTGATGACCTAGAGCTCCAAAGACCTCCTTGCTAACAAGGTGCCTAGTTTTCCCAAGCTAAAATAATATTTTGAGAAGAAAAAGGAATAGTTTAAAGAAACCACAGATTAAAAACCCCAGCTTTTGCTGACCCACTCCAAACATGCCAGACAGGTTCCTCGCTTGGTGATTTTATGTCTTTGTTGGCATTGTTGCTTCACCCAGAGATAGTGATGTGCTCCTTGAATATCCACATGCTCTCTTACATTTCTTAAGGTCCTTTTGAGTGGGTCAGGTCCATATGACTGACTTCTGAGGTATAGGATTGCAAGCAGAAGTCACATGGCACCTCTGGTTCTTAACAATTAGTGTGCCTTTTCTATTTGTCTCTATCATCCCTTGAAGTATAAAGTTGGAGTCTTGCATTGAGATACTGGTAGTACAGCCTGGACCTCTGGGTCACCAAATGGCAGAGAACTGTGCTGACGCACATGATGACACATGAGTAAGAAATAAACTTTCATGGTTATTGAGCCCCTGAGATTTAGAGGTCTACCTGTCACTGCTGCCGCCATAACCTACTTGTATTTATCAACCTAACCCTACTAGTATTTATCCTTCAGCATCCCTGGTGTCTGCTGATGTATGTCAGTGATCTAGCCATTCTACTCTTCTTTAGGGAAACCCAGCCTGTGGCTCCAGGTCAGAGTCCTTTCATGGATTAATGCTGTAGTCACACCCAAAAGGGATAGGTGATTTGTATTTTTGGTAACATAGCTGGGAGAAACCACTGTTTTGATCTAGATAATCTATATTTCAAGGAAATTACCAGTTTATATCAAAGTATAAAAGGATTCATTCGTAAAATCCAGTACATTTCTTGGGTTGTCTCATAGAATGTTCTTATATGCAGTGGGGGTTTTGACTAGATGGCATCTAAGGTTCCCTTCAGTTCTAAGAAAAAAAGCAGAAATCATAAGTACTGGAGGAAATCTTAGAGGCCATCAAATTGCCAGACTTTATGGATGAGCAAACTGGGCCCAAAAGAGATGATCGTATTTGTCCACAGTCTCAGGTCTCCTGAATTCTGTTTTCAGTTCTTTTTCCAGTATATGGCTTTAAAAATATAGTATTTTAAAACAAACAAACCAACAATAATGAAAAATCCTCTAGATTTTTTTTTTTTTTAACCTTGCAGGTGAGCTAATTCTCTTCTCTAGGACCAATTCAATCTTTATGACCCTATGAAAGAGGGAGGGAAATGTTCCATCAGTAGCAAAGAGGGGGAACAAAGAGTGTTGTGGACTGGAAGAAGGGGAAATTTGTGCAAGCATAACACCTGCCTTCCCCTCACAACTATCTATGCCTTTCTTGGCCCCAAAACCCTGACCTTTTTTCTTCAAGCCCTCCTAACCACACATAGACATACATTGCAAAATCTGCCTGGAAGAGATTCCTTATCTTTTTCTCATTCCACTTTAGACTTAATCCATTACAGTGATATTTTTTAGTTCAATTCAGTTATAAAAATTCTGGTTTATAATTTCAACCCCAAAATATTCTCATCTCAAGGATCTTTCCCTGTTCTTTACCACCTAGTTTTAGTCCTTTGCTACAGAGCTAGGGAAGAAAGGGAATTTGCTAGCTGATTCAAGTGATGACTCCTTGGTAGAACCCGGGCAGCCAGCAACTCATGTCAAAACTTGTCATGCTCTACATCCATGATAGCCACTAACCAGCTCCATCATGGGCCATCATGGGCCTGACTGGTCCTTTGTTGAGGATCCCACTCATCACTGCCATTTTCTCCCTCTTACCTTCTGACCCAACTATTTGTTACTTCAGTTGGAAATCTCACAGAGTAACTAGCAGGTCCCTATGTCCCCTTCTTCTGCAGTCCACCCAGGTTTATGGAAAACCTAAGAATTTCTTGATTCACCCTGTACTTGATTCCATTGGAAACCAGAGGAGTGATCCTTGCCCTTTCACCATGCACTGCCCTTCTCTGAGCCTCACCCAAGACCTTTTCCCATGGTCCAGGAACACCACCTGCCACCATCCGTAACCAGGGATGCTAGTGTCTGCTTTATGCATCTGCCCACACTTCACTAGGGAAGTCTTGGAAGAGCTCTGCTTTTGGGAAAGCAGATGTGAGTTGAGTTGGGAGGTGAGATAAAGAGGGATACTTACTGCTTCAATAATAATATGTCTGCATACCACCTATTATGGGACAACTATATTTCTCTACATATTCCCTCATCAGTCCCTCACAAGGGTTCCAAACACAGTGAGGTGGGAATTCTACAGAAGGTGACTTTTGTTGTTTTATGGACACTGAGGTGGGAATGTGGTAAAGGCTGCTTTGCTGAAATGCCTGGTCTTTACGTCTCTGGTGTGGAGGGTCTCTAGCTCCTTTTGTTTTCATGTTAGAGCTGTCTCCAAAAGTACCTATTCCTGCCAGCCTGGAATCTTAAAGGAGCAAGAAAGGATTTTGTTCTGTATGCCACACTCTTATGCTACAAGGACCTTGATGCCTTCAGTAGGAGGGTATATGACTGCATGTGTGTTCTGCGTGTTCTGTTCACATCTTTTCATTGTATTTTTTAACTATAAATGTAATATATAACAACAAATTCAAACAACACAGAAATACAACAAATAAAAACCAATTTTCTGTTAGCTAATTGCCTTAGCCCCCTCACATTTAACCACTTTCATCAGTTTAGAGGGTGTGTATGTATTGTATATATATACTTTTTTTTTAGTATATGTACAAACATAGTAGATATTTGCTTTCATTTTTATAGAAGTGGGATCACACAATATACATCTCTCTATATATATGCACACATATACTATATTTGTGTGTGTGTGTGTGTGTGTTTTTCTGAGTCTTATTTTCATTTCACATTACTATGTCAGGACATTTAGATCTACCACATCATTTTAGTGGTTCCATGATATTCACTGGTATGAATGTTCTAGGATTTGTCTATTTTCTTGTTGATGGTGTTTGGATTGTCTGTAATTTGTTGCTCTCCAGTAACATCACGATGTGTATGTATACACACACACACACCTTTCCCCCTAGACTCAGAACTTTTCTGAAGGAGAATCTTGTAAGTGGGAGTGCTTGGTTGGAAAATGTGTTTATTTTAAATTTGCTAAATTCTACCAAATTGTCTTTCAAAAATATCATACCAATTAACACACCCATTAGCAGAATATAAAGGGGCTTATCTTCTTGTCAAATCTTATAAATACTATATGTCATCAAAATATTTTTAAATTTTGCCAACTTAACAAAAAAACTTTTGTGTCCATTTAAATCACTGTAACTGTTAGTTTGAGAATTTTTCAAATGCCATTGACCATTTGTAATTTTCTGCTCTAAAATGCTCTTCTTATCATTTGCCCATCACCCCCACCCCCAAATCTGGTCTTTTATATTGTTTTGTAGGAACATTTTAATTGTGTTGGACGTTAACTCTTCGTCTTTTCTATGTGTTGCAAATATTTTCCCACAGTCCTCATTTGACTTTTAAATTTGTTCATGTGAGCAGATTTTGCCAAGTAGAGGTTTTGACTTCTTAATCATTCCAATCTGTCAGCCTTTTCCTTTATGGTTTTTGGGACTCCTGTTAGCCTTAGACAATTCTCCCCACTCCAGGTTTGTGAAAATACAGTGTGTGTGCTTACTTAGAGCAAGAGATGATTAAATTCAAAGAGGCAACAGTAACATAATTGATGGGATGCCAAGGAAAATCGCCCTGAGCCCTGTGAGGAATTCGCCTGGCCCACATTTCCCCTCCACTGTACTTTTCCAGCCTGTGGTTATTTGTTATGCCTTCAGGCAGCCCTGACTTTCCACTAAATTTGCCTCCTTCCCCTCTCATTCCTGTGCAGAGAGCTGCTGGTTTTCTGTTTTTTGCTTTTGTTTTCTCAGTCCGTTTGTGGCAGTAATGGGGGGGCTCCATTTACCTGTAGGTCTCCCATCCTGAGGCTGCGTGCAAAATTAGTGGTTATATTTTCATCTTCCTGCCCCTCCCCCGACTTGATACTCCCCCCTGCTTCCTGGAGTAAGCGAGCAAGGCAGACAAAAGCAGCCATTTGACACATCTCCCCTGGGTTGGCTCAATTCCAATGGGAAAGTTTGATGTTGCAATCTTTTAAAAGTCACTCACATTTCCCTGATTTACAATCATACAGGCTTCCTTGACTTCCTTCTAATTCAATAAGGACAAAGAAAGCAAGCTTGAGTTTGCTGCTGCTTGGGTCCTGGGGGATCCAGCCCCAGGCAAGGAGATGACATAAGAGTCATTGTCTTGGGCCCCTTTCCTTCCTGCAAGGCTGCCCTTTTTCTCTTGGCTCTCTGGGCACAATCAGCTGTAAAGTTTCTTTCCCTAGTGAGGTCAGCCACAAGCCAATGAAAAGCATTCGCTTAGAAGGGTTTTTGCCCCACAATAGTCTTTGTCAGCGTCCTGACATCAGTTCTGTACGTTCCTTAAACATACTCTCAGAGGAAAAGCAATGTGCCTGCTGGGCAGAAGTGGCTTCAAGACACTCCCCAACAATCCACCATAGCCAGCCTTCTTTTCCGTTGAAAACCTCCTCTGTAGACATCTTGGACCCCACCCGTCTTGCCAAGTTTTCCAGGTAGTTGTGGAGGCAGGAGAAAAGCAGGCGATGGAGGATTAAGCCCAAGGGCTAGGAATTCAGGTTTCAGTGAGCAAGCCTGAGAAG
The DNA here is from genome assembly GCF_963455335.1 of Martes martes. NCBI lineage: Eukaryota > Metazoa > Chordata > Mammalia > Carnivora > Mustelidae > Martes > Martes martes. The sequence goes on along the minus strand of NC_137892.1, from coordinate 34,355,573 downwards.
CATCCCACAGGTACATCTGGACTCCCCACTGCAGGGCTGGCAACTCCTCCTAACTTCTGCCTCAGAGGAATGCTACTCCTCATTGGGCCTCTGACTGTGAACAACGTAGAGCAAGAGATGATGGGCGCTTCCGGCATCTCATTTTGTCTAGGTTTTCCATATTTTCTGATTTTTTTTCTCCTGTAATCCTAAGCATTGCTTTTAATCATAAGACAAGGTTTAGTCTAAAATTTTAAAAATGTTATCCCCAATGAAGCTCTCAAAACTCCCAGGAAGAGTTTAAAGGAAGCTCCATGGGTATTTGAATGAATGAATAAGTTCCCAGCACTTAGGAAGTTGTGGCTAAATGTCACCTGTTACTATTACCATTATTATGATTGCTATTACCATGCAAAAAGAACCCATCTGCAGGTAGAATTAGCCCTGAGGGAGGGGCACACAGTTGCTTCTATAGTTCTTTCCTCATATGCTTCAATTAGCCACATTTATGTTTGGGGTCTGCTGAAATTAGCCATATTTACCTTAAGGAACCATATGAGAGGTTTTCAACTAGTGAGGTTCCCAGCAGCATGAAAGATGCTGATAGCTTGATGTTTCTCCTTGTGACTTGGATGGTGTTCCAATAAAAAAGAACTTTTATCAACATAAAATACTGAAGAGAGACTAGAAAAATTGGAAGAGTAGAAGGAAAAGGCTGGAGGGGCTGACTTTCTACCTGATCCTGAGGCAAAGAAAGGTCATTGGTCTAGTAACGACCGAGGGGTGTGCTTATCATATATACGTAGGCTTTTCTGAGGTAGTTCTGATGTTAGGTACTCTGTCCCTTCAACACATACAGGCAGGGGTTCTGATATTGAAATCAGAAAGCACGACCACCATATGTCTCCTTAAGCACAGAAAAATTTCTAGATGGTGCATGACTACTCCCTCTGTTTGGCATGCATTGTAAATCTCACATGCCCAAAATATTTTGAAGTTTCCCTTCACCAAGAGGAGTAGAGGAGCAGCAGCTCAGTGGTGCACAAGTTGTTGAGAACGCATTTCGACCAGAGGGTGCCGGGGCTTCTGTGGCTTCACGCCTCGCGCTCACACACAGGGCTTCCGCTGTTCGGGGTGCCAGGAACCCTGCTGGGGATCCAAGTTCTCAGGGCTAATGAAGATGATTTAGATGTGACGTCTGAAAGGGCTTGTGGCATAAAGCCTTCCCTGTATGAAATCCTGGCACAGCTGTGTGGAGAAATGTGAGTGGGCGGGGTTGGCAGGGACGTGAGAAGGCACGGTGCCATCTGCAGCGGGGCTGGCCGTAAAGACGAATTAGAGAGCACAACTCCTTTTTTTTTTTTTTTTTGCTTTAGCTCTATCAATTTAATCTTCTTCTTTTTCTTCTTTTTTTTTTAAAGCTTCACTTGATATAGTTGGCACTTCATCCAGTCAAGCATGCCTCTGTGCCTAAGTAGTGAGATTTACTTTTTAAAATGCAGGATTTAGGATTACAGGATGAATAAGAGACAACACAATTACTGGAACAAATGGCCACTGACCACATAGTGAATCAAAAAAACTTGAACCTTAGGAGAACAACAGGTAGACTGTGATCTAATCACTTGTGAAGCATCACAAAAACCTGCATAATCCCAGAGGGAACACTCTGGAGCTTATATTCACTGGCCATGCCCTTAATATAAATACTCATCAGCTACCAAGAAACCTAGAACCTTCCAACACATAAGAGCAACACAACAGCCTGTTCTCATCCAATGGGGGTGGGAGGGAGGATGTATAGCCTTTCACTTTGTCTCTTTGCTCTCAAGCCTGACCTTTAGCCCCCTTTAGAGATGGTCAAGCCCAGTACAGTCCCTAATGCCCAGTGAGCTCAGCCTGTGGGTCTGAGAGCCTGACTTAGCAGTTAAACTTCTCATGCTTACTGATCTCCTTAGGTTTCTTTGTGCAGAAGGAGCACAGGAAAAGCTCTGTAGTAATAAGGAACATGGCTGCATAGCCACTGTTACTGCCTGACCAGGCTGATTTGTAAGATGAAAGTAGCAATTTTATTTTATTTTTTTTAAAGATTTTATTTATTTATTTGACAGAGATCACAAGTAGGCAGAGAGGCAGGCAGAGAGAGAGAGGAGGAAGCAGGCTCCCTGCGAGCAGAGAGCCCGATGCGGGGCTCGATACCAGGACCCTGGGATTATGACCTGAGCCAAAGGCAGAGGCTTTAACCCACTGAGCCACCCAGGCACCCGAAAGTAGCAATTTTAAACCTTGCTATATTTTTCCTGAAGATGGTATTAATGCTTTTTCCATAGTTAAAACCAGAATGATCTGAGCTGATTTAAACCTCCGGAGACAAGTTGCCTTTACAGGAAAGCCTGTAATGACATGTTCAGAGTACAAAGAGAGTCACCAGTCTTGGTGTTTAGGAAGAGGTCCCGCAGGAAGGGCCTTGCTCATGTGTCCGTCCATTCCTTTAGCACCATGGTGTGGCGCCTGATGGCATGGGGCCAAAACGTTCCCTATTTTATTTAATTAATTAATTAATTTATTTTTTGAAGATTTTATTTATTTATTTGACAGAGAGAGCTCACAAGTAGACAGAGAGGCAGGCAGAGAGAGAGAGGAGGGAAGCAGGCTCCCCGTTGAGCAGAGAGCCCGATGTGGGGCTCGATCCCAGGACCCTGGGATCATGACCTGAGCTGAAAGTAGAGGGTTTAACCCACTGAGCCACCCAGGCACCCAAAACGTTCCCTATTTTAAAGAACACTCACAGGACTTTCCTAATTCTTGGAGTTAGGCCCTTAATTTTCTACTACCATACATTAGTGACTTTCTAGAAAGGGACCCTTTCTAGATTTTTAATAAATGAGGACATTTATGAAGTGCTTTATTATACATTAAGCACTATATATGGATTTTCTCTTTTATGCTCACAAAAACCCTATGGGGTCACTTTTATTCTCATCCCCGTAATATGCATGAGAAAATGAGGTATTGAGGCATTAAGTAGCTTTTCCAAGGGCACAGAGCAATCTTTGGCAACACTGGGACTCTTCTGAAGATCTAGCCAACAACACAGTCCCCTGAGACTCTTTTTTTGGGGACTGTTTACAGAGAACTTTGTCCCATGTACTTCAAAACAGTCTTGTACACAAAATATTCTCATCTTACGGATGAAACTAAGGTCAAAACATACACTTAGGTCCATTAGCTTTTTAAGTAAATCATTTTAAATGTCAATCACATGAACCATTAAAAATTCTTAAATACGGTATTTTTCACAGGGTATATTTTAAATATTCATCCCCTAAGAAAATGTTAATGTTTAATTTTAACATAAAATTTTGCCAGTTCCCTTTCTGGATAGGGATGCCAGGTTTAACAAATAAAAATACAGAACTCCTAGTTAAATTTGAATTTGAGATAAACAGCAAATGATTTTCATGGGGTACTTATACTAAAAAAGCATTCATTGTTTATCTGAAATTCAAATTTAACTGGGAACCCTGAATTTTATCTGGCAACCCTATTTCTAGAGACCTGTTTAGTATGCAAAAAATGAGGAAACTTGAAGCCAGTTGGAAAAGATGAGAAAACTATTCCTTTATCATCAGCTATGTTTGTACTATGCACAGAGTTGTGGAAGGCGGCTGCCCTAACAGCCACACGACTCTGTGGTCTGGTGTCTGCCCTCCCAGAGTTTACAGTGTCAGACAGTCATTATCAATGTAAAACACAGGGATAAAGGATGATTCTTTTGTATGCTTTCCATTCTTGCTACTAGAAATTAATCATAGGGATTGCCACGTATATAGCACTTGATGATTTGTGCTAGTTTAAGAGTTACAAAATCTTAGGAAAGGTTTTCCCATTTCACAGATGGAGAAAAGATGGAAAGGTGACTTGTCTAAGGAAACAGAGCTCATAAGGAGCAGAAGCGGGTACAAGTCTCCTGATTGTGGACTCAGTCAGCCTTCCTCTACACTCCACAACACCATGCTTCTCAGAACAGAGGGCTGGTCACAGAGGAGGACCACAGGGAGGGTGCTGCTGGTTAGAAATAAATGCTCTGCCTTCCTGGGCACCATTATGATGATGCCAGATGGAGCCCCAGGTGACAGTACAGGGCGATGATTCTCCAGGGAAGTGTCTTTAGGTTGGCCTTGGGCCCCTCAGACTGTTAATGGAGCAGTCTGGATGGGCTCAGGTAAACAACACGGAAGGCAAGTTTGTTGGGAGGAAAATGTATCCCAGGAAAAACTCAGTTCCTCTAGGGGTGGTCTGGCCTCCATCCAGGTCACATTTCTCTAAGTGGATATGATGGTTAATTTCATGAGTCACCTTGACCAGGCAGCAGGTTCCCAGATAGTTAGTCAAACATTATCTGCAGTGTTTCTGTGAAGGTAAACTATCTTTGGATGAGTTTAATATTTAAATCAATAGACTGATGAAGCAGATTGACTTCTCTAATGTGGGTGAACCTCATTCAATCAGACGAAGGCCTGAATAGAACCCAGAACCAAAACACTGGCACTACTCCAAATAAGAGGAAATTCATCCTGCCTAATGGTCTTTGAGCTAGAAATCCCTTTTGCTTTTGGACTTGAAGTGTAGCATCTTCTCTTCCTGGGTCTCTTTCAAGCCTATAGGTTTTGCACTGAAGCTATACCATCAGCTCTTCTGGGGTTCCAGCTTGCCTACTGCCGATCTTGGGACTCATCAGCCCCCATAATCACATGAGCTAGTGAGCCAATTCCTCATAATCCCTTTCTTTCTCCCTATGTAGAGGTGGAAGAGGGGGAGGAAGAGAGAGAGAGAGAGAGAGAGAGAATATGTGTGTGTGCACGCGCACGTGTATACACATCCTATTAGTTCTGTTTCTCTGGAGGATTCTAAAAAAATGCAGTGGATGTCCCCATCACCACCTCTAGATCTGACAAGGAAAGCAAATGGGTCTTAACCTCTTAAAAACCCTGCATGGCTTTATTCCCCAGTAACTCATGCCCTTACTGCATTTATCCAAGGCAAAGTTTTTCAAACATTATTTTTATCAAGTCTATTTTTTGCTAAGCTTACAAAGAATCTCAATATAGAAAGTAGATAAAAAGAGGATCAACTCTGATGAAATTGGAGACCCTGGTGCAGGGTGGGGTGGCATGGAGGTCCCCTCTTGTGCTAGTAAATCCTTGCTCAGGGCCTGTAGGTTTTGTTTTCATCATGTGGTGCAGAACTTTATTTTCTAACATTTTTTCCTTCTTGAAAAAAATTTTTATTATACAAGTGACATATACTTACTGTAGAAAATACAGGTGTGCTCAAATAAAAGCAAGAATTACCTATTATCTCAAATTCTCCCACCCAGAAGAAATTAACACTTTCCTGTTTCTGAATTATTAACACATGTGCACAAATAAACACATGCATATTCATACTTATATTTGCATAATATACATAGACCAAAGCCCTTCTGAACTAATTCCTTTAGGAACAGTTAGCCATAGAATTAGAATTCATCCTTTCATCATGAAGTGGTAGAGTAGAATTTACATTGAGTAAGAATAGTTTCATCTATTTAAGCTGACTTCTGATTACACATACCAGAGTCTTTATATACAGACTTTATATATATATCCTTTTCCTAACAGGTACCTAGAGAGACTATAAATTCCAGTAATGCTGAAAAAGTTGTGGGGTTTTTTTTTTTTTTTTTTTTTTTTTTTTTTAAGATTTTGTTTACTTGATAGAACACAAGCAGGGGGAGTGGCTCGGAGAGGGAGAAGCAAGGTTCCTTCTGAACAGGACCCTGGAATCATGACCTGAGCCAAGGCAAACACTTAACAAACTGAGCCACTCAGATGCCCCTGAAAAAGTTTTTTCTAGAATGTCTAGAGCCCTCAGTAAATTTCTCTTGAGTATTTCTATATTCTTCAAATCTATATTCTTTAGGAGTGACTCAGATATCTGAAATTACGATAGACAATCGTCTTCAAGGGCAAACATTTTGCAAGAGTGCTGATGGCCTTCAATTCGCTGTCCAGAGTACCCCTCCAGTCTTTACTCCTGCTTCTTGCCTACAGGTGCCCTACACTCTTGTTGCTTGGGTTCCCTAACAGCTGTGAGTTTTCCTGAATCTTTGCTCTTGACCTACCATTCTATGTCATCTGTGGAAAGCATACTCATGTTCTGAGCCACTAGTTCTCCAGTATCTGTGTGCATCAGGATCACCCAGGTTCTGGTTTGTAAAGTCACAGTTGGCAGGGCTGCACTCCTGGAGTTTCTGACTCAGTAGGTCCAGAGTGGGGATGAAAAATTTGCATTTCTACCACATTCCCAGGAGACACTGATGGGGATCATAGGCTTAGAAGCTCTACTCTGCAGGGATTCTCAAATGTTGTTGTGTCTGTAATCATTGGAGCATCTTGTTAAATGCAGGGTCTTACTCAGTTAGGTCGGGAGTGGAGCCTGAGTTTCAGCATTTCTAACATGCTCCCTCCCAGGGACCCCATTTTGAACATTTTGATTATAAGGCTCAGCTCAGAATACCTCTAGTTTTTGTTTTGTTTTGGAGGAAGAGGACTCCCCTTCTCTCTTCTCTGTTCGTAGTTCCTCAACTTGTCTGCACACTGAAATCACCTGGGGAAGCTTCAGTACCTACCTACTGGTGCCTGTGTCCCATCCCAGAGATTGTGATGGATCTGACTTATGGCCTGTGCTTTGAGCTTTTTAAAGATCCCCAGGTGACTCTAACATATAAACAAGTTGAGAAACTGCTACTCTAAACACTCAAGGTACCTCCCATGCCTCCACGATATTTTCCTTCCACCTAATGCCTGTTTGCTTATTTTGTCTTTGTTTTTGTCTAAGCTGTCCCACCAGCTCATTAACCCCCTGAAGGGAGGGATGGAGTCTTGGTTTCCCTCACCCTGTTTTATGCACGCTAGTGATTAGTGTTTGTTGAATAAATAAGTGACAAAAATCAAAATCAAAATGAATATGAATAAGACATTACCCAAGCCACCAGCCCTCAGTAGAGTAGAATTTTCTGAAAAACGCTTTATCTACAATAATTTGTCTGACGTTCTCAGAATAGACTTTTGGGAACTGCTGCTCTTTACACGTTCAACTTTCTCACCTTTTGCCTTACGAATTCCATCAAGAAACTTCTCTGATACAGGCTTTATTTCACATGGTTGATTTTTTTCCCCTTGCTCCTGTGGGCAGGGAAGTAACTCAGCACCACCCCAGATCCGGGACCCCTGACAGCCAGCTCCCAGGGTTCCGGAAGTGCAGGTGCACAGACCCTCTGCCACAGGGAGGCTCTGTTCTTCATCTGCATGGGACTGGAACATCAGGGCTTGGCCTCCCCCCTCTTCCCACGAAGGGGGCCCTCCCAGGGGCCAAGTACCTGGAAGAAGATGTGCTCAGTTTTGTCTGCTGTCACACTCTCCCCTTCTGGACCTCTCAGCAACTGCAGATACAGCCAAGTCAGCTGAGTGTAGGCAGCTGAAGCCCGGGGCTCAAGATCCTCTGTCTTGTGATGGAGTGACCACTTCACTGGATTTGTGACGACAAGCATGGTTTCCTATAGTCCTGTGGCTCCATCGTCCCTTCTGGAGAGGGCAGAGGTTTTTCACCCAGCATTTATTCTCTGAGGACTAGGAAGTCTTACACTCACCCTCTGTGTTCCTGTCTACTGCATTCACATCCAGGTCCTCAGGCTGCTCCCTGAGGTTCTGAGTAGATTGGGTCCAGTCCCACTACTGTGCTTCACCCGGGAGCAGCGCTGAGGCCCTGTAGCAGAAGGGAGCTGCTCAGAACAGAAAAAAACCAAATCCCCACTTAAGTAGGACGTGACTTGTTTTTCCTCATCAAACAAGGCTTTTTGGCTGATGTTGCAACTCGAAATACCATTTGGAGCAGGGCCCCTTCTATTTTCTTCTCTACTATCGTTACTGAGAGGACATTATGGTTCCATGGTTGCAAAATGCGTGCTGCCTCTGTGTGTTTCACGTGCTGCCTCCTAGACAGAAAGAATAAGGCAGAGGCAGGAGCATTCCTTCCTGAAATTTCCAAGAAACTGAGCTGATGTCACAAGGCTACCTGAGGCTGCAAGAGAGTCTGGTAGAGAGGAGTTTCGATGGGGCACAGGGCCAACGAATCCATTAAGCATAGTACCTCGAGCCCACCATACTTTCAAGAGCCTCAAAAATGTCTTAATTTTCCTTCCTTTTAAAATCAGAAGTAAAAAAAGAATGTAGTAAACATGAGTATCAAATAATGAATCCATCCTGGATTGTATTTGTCTCTCTACCAAAGCAGTTGTAAAATACAGTTTTAGTTTTGGTTTTTAAAGTAGAGAAGGGGCCACAAAGGCAAAAACCCCTAAGGACTTTCAAAGTTCCAAATCAGCCCTGGTTGGGATGACCCCATTGCATTCCACGCTGGAGTGATGCCAGCCCAACACTGTAGTGTCTTTTTTCTCACATCTCGAAACCAGGTCTCATAAGATTATGAGCATTAACAAACCAATACAGGTAAATAATAACAAAGTTACATTGTGTCCTCCAGATAGTTAGCACTCACTAGAAGTATTCTCTAGTGTTAGTTTTTCTGAATGGTATACAAGGCAGGTTTTTTTTTCTTTGAAATAAGATGCTATTGTGCAATGCTAGCTAATTCTCTTGACATCATTTTCCAACCCAAGAATCTCAGTAGCTTCAACCTTTGGCGACCCATTATTTATCATTGCCCACTCTCTCAAGTCTTTTTCTTGCTCTTTTGTCAGTAAATTGAGTATGACTTAGACCAGTGATTGCCACAGGGTATGTGCTTTCTAATTACCTGTGTACCTGCACAGCTCGCCACCTTGGCCCTTTCCCGAAAGACCATTTAAGGAGGAGTCAGGCTAGTAATGACGGTATTTTCATTTGTGGTTAGAAAAGAATGGGTTTTTCTTCTCCACAAACCAACTGCCAGAAGTACCACTTATGAGCCATTTGGAAGAGCTGCTGGTCCTTAATTGTTTCCAGATGACATTTAAAATGAATCATGTGGTCGAATTTGATTCCTGTTCTAGAGTGCAGAGGATAAGCTTAGCACCTCAAAGCCTCAGACCTGAAACATTCTACAGAGAGCACATACCATGTAACCTGTCCCTAAAGAGGAGACTTTAGCTAACAATACTAATGCAGAATCCTCAAACCAAGGACATTCACTTGTTCAACTTGGTATCCCATGGCACAGTGTACAGAGTGGCCTTTCCAGCCTCTTACTGAATCTTGGTGAATTAAATTATCAACCTAAAAGAATTTGACCTTAAAACCATTTTATGCTTCCCAAACCAATTCAGGATATTAGGTTTTCCTGGGAAAAACAAACTGTCCCTATAGTCTTGGCTAGGAGGACTGCCAATATCCAATTAAATAAAGTATCATTAGCATCATGTTCTCTTAGACAAAAAGATATCGCTAGAATCAGCTTAAAACGAAAAAAGTAAAGATAGTAAAGGTTTAAAAAAAAGCTTTCTGGGGCGCCTCGGTGGCTCAGTGGGTTAAAACCTCTGCCTTCGGCTCAGGTCATGATCTCAGGGTCCTGGGATCGAGCCCCACATCGGGAGCCTGCTTTCTCCTCTCTCTCTCTGCCTGCCTCTCTGCCTGCTTGTGATCTCTGTCAAATAAATAAATAAATAAATCTTAAAAAAAAAAAAAAAAAAGCTTTCTGAGAGGTGACATTAATGGGCAAAATGCTTCCCTTTCTAAACTGTTTCTTCATCTAGAAAATGGGATTATATTACCAACTTGAGAACAGGTCGTGATGAAGAGCCTCAGGAGAATGTAAAGTAAGACCACAGCACCCCTCAAAGTTTGAGACCCAGAGAGGCGCTGTGTGTATTGTTACTGTTGCTGTTTTCACAAGGCAGTGCAGTTGCCAGTCTGGCTCAGGAAATAATAGTAGGGGTGTTGGAAGCCCAGAGTTGGGAAAGAAGAGTATGAGAAAAGCATGGACTCCTGAGTGATGTCTCTCCGTATCCCTAAATGTTCTTCCGTGTGGAAAGGTTTTCTTCTTCCTAGTTCACAACTGTCAACCACCATGAAGAAAATCTTTAAAGTTGTAACCAGAGGCACAATTCTCTTGCTGTCTACCAAATCAAGGAATGGAGTCTCATGCCTATCAAAGATATTTTGTGATTTTTTAAAAATAAATTTTTAGTTAATTAATTTAGTGAACCATCTCCTGTGTAACTTACTTCCTTGAGTTACACAACAGTGTGCCAGATTTTAAAAAATGAAACATAGGACTGTGGGATTGCCCTATTGTGGATGAGCCCATGCCCTGTCGGTAGATGCAGGGATGTCCTCTGGAGGGTGGAGATTTTCCTCTGCCAACCATCCAAGACAGATTATAAATCATGCCTTGATCCTCGCTTCAGAACAGTTCCTTTTTCTCAGGAATGAGATGATTTTGGAGGCCTCCATTCTGGCTAAAGGAGAGCAAGGTCAGTGCGCTTATGTATGGAGGTAAGATGGTTCCTTTGTGGCATCTCAGGACCAAGATAGCCTAAGGAGGACCCAGTGGAAGCTCCTAGGAAGAGATTTTAGTAGACTCCTATCTAGAAACTAGTTTTTAATCTTGGTGGGGTGTTTTTTTTTGTTTTGTTTTGTTTGGTTTTTGGCATGATTATTGCCTAACAATCTATACTTTAATAACCCTTTCTTAAACATTGCTACGTGGTCTCAGCTGGTACTTGGAGGAATTACCAGTGTCCATGTGGGAGAATCCAGCGTTCCTACTTAGGAAACAAGTTATAAGATGGTAAAAGGTGGATGGCTAGTTAGCAAGGAATGTCATTCAGAGCAGGAAGGCTGGCTGAGGGGTACGGGTTCATCAAGTCATTTAATGGAACATGAAAACATTCCTAAGTGAATTCTCTAACAGGTAGTAGGGGCAGTAGGGTAGGTAAGAATCTGGTAGCACCAGACCTCCATCTCTCCATCACTTGGAAAGGGATTCCAGACTATTGGTGTGTTTGTTTGTTTGTTGTCATTGTTTTCTGAATTGAAAGGATTACCCAAAAAGCTGGAGAGTTTGCTAACACTGGGGTTATATTAGTTTGCTGGAGCTGCCATAAAAAACACTACAGACCCGTTGGCTTAAAGAATAGAAACTTATTTTCTCACAGTTCTGGGGGCTGGAAGTTGGGATCAAGGTGTAGGCAGGACTGGTTTCTTGTGAGGCCTCTCTCCTTCGCTTGCAGATGTCTGCCTTCCCCCCGTGTCCTCATGTGGTCTTTTAGTCTGGGCACTGGCGTCGCTGGTGTCTCCTGCCCTTTTAAGTACTCCAGTCCTGTGCAGTGAGAGCCCACCCCCATGGCTTCATAATCCCTCCTCAAGACCTTATCGCCACACACACTCATATTCTGCTGGAATGCCAGTGTGCTAAGACTTCCACATATGAATTTGGGAGGTTAGTAAACATATGAATTTGGGAGGTTAGTAACAATTGAGGGGTTATTACAAATATCAAAATGCAGTATCAAAATGCAATATCACCTAAAAATAAAAGGAGGAGATGCAGGTGACATCAGTGTTGGGGTAACGGTCTTCCTCCTCTTCATTCTGATCTTCTCTCTTGTCAGCAAAGTGTGCATCATTTTTATTTTTTTTTTTTAGAGATCACAAGTAGGCAGAGAGGCAAGCAGGGGGGGGGGGGGAAGCAGGCTCCCCGCTGAGCAGAGAGCTCGATGTGGGGCTCGATCCCAGGACCCTGAGATCATGACCCGAGCCGAAGGCAGAGGCTTTAACCCACTGAGCCACCCAGGCGCCCTGTGTGCATCATTTTTAACTGATTGTCTTTCTGGAAACCCTAGGCTGTCTTAAATGCTAACATTCTAGAGTTTTCGGGAGGTCTCCCTCAGGAATGAGTGAAATGGTGTGATGGACAGGACTGCAGGGTTAAACTCGGGAAACGAATGGGGCTCCCCATCCTGGGCCCAGCAGGAAGGCCTTGGCCAAGACTCGAGCCGTGCAGCTTAAATCTGCTTGCTGCGCTCCACTTCCCAGCTACCCCTGGGCCATCCAGGGCTTCATTCAAACACACTCAAGGCAGGGCGCTCCAACGCTTGTGGAACATTTCTCTGGCAGGTTTCCACTGCTTCATTCTTCTTCTTAATGGTGGCAGAGAAAATTACACCAAGTGTCCAGGATGTTGATTGGCTACTTGCCTCACAGATTACTTCAAAGTCCCCTCAGAGTTTTCCGAATTTTACTTTCTAGAACAAATATTACCGGCATAAACATCAAGTATGCCTGTGCAATTATTCTTAATGATTGTGGTAAGCAGGCTCTGGATTTTCAGGTCAGAAGCAGTCTGCCTTTTAGCAGTTAGCAGTTCATGGCCATGTCGTAATACATTTAGTTGGCACAGGCTCAGGTCTCCAGTTGACTGAATCAACAATGACAACAGCAACCACAGAGTGTGAAGATGAGCGGGTTTCCATTGAGTTCTCTCCTTTAGCTCTTGTCTTCACACTGTAACACTGCGTTGCCCAGGTTCTCTTTTGGTTGCCTTGACTGAAGATGGTATCAAAGGAAACCAGTTTGATTAATCAAGCCATAAAGTTAGACAGGGGCACAAGAAATTGTTCCATTAAATCTTCTAGGAAAACTCCAATGTAACCAAACCACTGAAGTTTTCCAGGGCAGAAAGGCAGTGTTTCCTGTATATTTCGCTGTCAGGAAGGTTTCTTGGATCAAAGTCACTCCCTTGCCAGTGTCTGAACTTGAATTAACTCTACATATTACCATATCCCCTGACTGACAGCCAGTCTCAGGAAAAGGCCTGGTATTCCAACATTTTGGAAGAAAATACACTAACTGAACTCTGAACAGTGACCCTGGGTTACCCTTGAAATCTTGATTCACAGCATTAGTCATGGCCATGATAGAAGGCCCTTAGCCTATGGGTGATCTAAAAAGTCTTGCTTAATCAGTGACTCACATGGTCAACCCCTTGAAATCTGGTCATAAATATGAAATTCCAGGGAAACCCTCTGTAATGTTTCTGAAAGCCAGTTGTTTTTCTTTTATGTCAGAAATTTGGCTATTTGCTTATTTTAGGCTATTTGCTTATCACTTTTCTGTGCCTTTGCATCAATGATCAAAGCTTATTTTGTTGGGTTCCCTTCTTTCTGTGGTCTCCCATTCTGCTTTCTTTACGTCTTTGACAAAGCCCAGTGTTTTTAAGAATACCACCCGCTCCACTGGCAATGGGATCAGTCAGTTCTGGCTCTAGATCTCAGCCTGTGCTATTGGACAAATAGGAGGTGAGATTTGCTCGGTGATCTGCCGCTTGCAAAAAAGTAACCAAGGCTTAGTGACAAGTGGCCAGGGAAGGATTTAGACTGTACAATATTGAATGTTAAAATCCGAGATTTCTGGACATAGAATCAAAGTGGGAATGCTTGGGAGCTGTCAGCATAGTTGAACGGCAACCCTCACAACTGCCACACCTCTCCCAGCTCAGATCCTTATTGTGTATACAGGTGAGGAAACTGAGTCTCAGGGACATATATGATCATTTTCCAAGTTCATATAGTTCACTGCTGCAAAGTTGTGTCTGTAACTTGGGTCTCCTGACTTTCAGCTCAGCATTTATGACATCAGACTCTCCGTGGCTCTCAAGGTCTTCTTCACCATCCTACCCACCCCACAGCACCACCCTAACCTAGAACTGTCCAAGTCAGTTCACTGGAGGTCAAACAAAATAACAAGTCTGAGTACATGAGCTGTGCAGTCAAGAAAAACCTGAGTGTAATCTCCTCTCCACACCTCAGGAATTGTCTACCTCCTCACTAAACAACAGTGGTGGCTTTACACACCTGTTCTACAGAGGACAAAGGGATTAAAGAAAACAAACACGTCATAGTATTGGTCTCCTCAAATTCCTTCAGTGTTTCCCTACAGAATTTCAAACCCCTTGCCTCAGTATTAGAGGCACCATTTAGCCTGCCCTAAGCCTCCCTCCTTCCTTTCTCTTCAGCTGCTTCTTACCCTGTTTGTCTTTGTCTTGCTGTATTCTTGCCCCCCTGTTATCCCATTCACCTTGCCCACAGTGCCCCTCCTATGCTATTCTTCATCTAATTCTAGCTAAACTTCTAGACCCAAATTCTTTTTCTCAGGTTTTGCTCAAGAGGGATCCTGTCCGTGTCCTCTCCGAAGTCATCTAAGCACCCCCTGAACCCTGATTATATAATGTCTGATATTGTCTTCTGTAGGCACGTCAACGAGGTTTCTCCTTTCCTAAAGGTCCCAATGCTTTTCCATACCTATAGGGCACACACTGTGTACTTCTCACCTCTGTGTCGTTGCCCATGCTGTTCTCTTCCTTGCAATTCTATTTCTCATTTCTGCCTACTAGAATCCTACCTATATATCAAAAGTTCAGCTGAAATAAACCCTCCATTAAACTTTCTCTAATTTTCTGTATTCAAATGCTGCTGTAACATTACCACAAATGTAGTAGCAACACAGATTTGTTTTTTTTTTATAATCCTAGAGGTCAGAAGTCTGAAATGGCTTGCACAATTGAAGTGACAGGGCTATTTCTTTTCCAGAGGCTCTAGAGGAGAATCCGTTTCTTTGCCTTTTTCATCTTTTAGAAGCCACTGGCTTTCCTTAGCTTGTGGCCCCCTTTTCCATCTTCAAAGCCAGCAGGGTAGCATCTGGAAATCTCTCTTCCTTTCTGTCATCACATTGCATTCTCTGTCTGAACTTCCTGTCTCCCTCTTATAAATACCCTTGTGATTATATTAGACTCACCTGGATATTCCAAGAAGCCTCTGCACCTCAGTATCCTTTACTTAATCACATCTTCTGAGTCCCTTTTACCTTGTAAAGTGACATATTCACAGGTTCTGGGAATTCCCCTGACAAACATTTGATATTTTTTATTTCTTTTACCTTATAACATTGTGTTCGAATATCTGTAATTCAGGGTTCCTCGGAGACTGTCTTGAGCTAGAACAGGATAAATTCTTAGAGTGTCTTATCTTTATATTCTTAGTTAGAGTCCCAAGCTCAGCCAGTAAAGCTCTACTACTGAGAAGTGCCTTGTTAGTTTGAAAGCCAGGCCATAGAGAGATTTGCCTTCTTTGCAGCTGACTGACTTGTGTTCCAGAACATGAGGCCCCAGAAATTCAGAGAGGACAAGGCTTCCCGCTCCACATGGTGTGGTATACCCATGACACATGTAGCATGTAAGCATATATAGTGGTTTAGCACGATGTATCTACACATAGAAAACCTAAGAAAATATGTCTGAACCCTAATATTTTTCTGTTGGTAGTTGTATAAATCAGTGCAGTTTTTCTAATGAATAGTTTGGCGACAGATTTGAACATTTTAATCATGCATAAACTTTTTCCTTATGATTTCATTTCTGGGAACAGTTCTTACTTTCTCTCTGCTGTGATGCCCACACATGGACATAAAGATAATTTACACAAGTTTTGTTCATTGTAGAAGCATCTATAGTAATGGATAATTGGAAACAAGGTAAAAGTCTGTCAGTATGGTTCTAGTTATTGAGTTATGGTATAGTAAAAAAATAGAATAGTAAGCAGATATTCAAAACAAGAGAGATACAAAAACTAGCAAGGAAAATGTTCACAGTATGTTATTTTTAAAGAAAAAAACAAGTTGTATACACTACATCTAACACAATTTGGCTTTTGCAAACAAAACCATATGTATAATATATACAACAGAAAGATCGAGAAGATAAAGATTATTTCCTGAGTCTGTGATTTTGGAACATGTTCACCTTCTGTGAATATTTGAACTTGATTTTACAGTGATGGCTTGCTTTTATAGTAGGTCAAAGGGAAAGAAACTTATTTCTGAAAAAATAGAGCAACAGATGCTATGTGAATTCTGAAAATGAGAGAGGTCATTAATGGGCATTTGGTTAGAGACCAAAACACAAGGCATTTTTTCAGAGGAAACTAAAAGCCAAGAAGGAGGTGGCACCCCCTTTAAACTTACCAAATCAGCTGCTTTACATTTCCTTTCTTTTCCACATTGTGATGGCAGTCACGTAAAAATGTTTCCCAGTGGTATTGGGATGTCAAGATTCCACTACTCTCTACATCTGACACCTTTCAGTTCTTCTGCAGCTTGACCAGAAGCTTAAGGAGATCTTCCAGAATTCCCAGGGTAAGGAGGGAGAAGAAATTCCTTTTTGTTATTGAATTGCTAACCGTCTTACACCAGTTTGATCATTCACCAAATCGGAGGTTTTTCTTAGTATGTTTTCTTTGTTTGCTTTGTGGATAATGATAGCTGTTTTTGGTAGGCAATATTTAGAAGTGGGTGAGATTAGTTACTTCCCCACAAAGTCCCCATCAGTGGTTCATAGAGTCTGAAGTGCCAGCTCTCTGTCCTTGTAGGTAATCTGACCAGACTTTTCATAGAGAAGTCTCTGGAGGCAGATGTGACAATATGTTGGTGGCAGAAATGTGTAACTCTGAAGGAAGAGCTGGCTTTCTAGACTTACAGACTCTCCTAAAGGTGCAGACTTTTGGGGCAGCTTAGCAGAACCTAACACAATACTTCAGAGAGAAAGCCAGAACCAGGTGGTGGGTATTAGGGAGGGCACAGATCGCATGGAGCACTGGATGTGGTGAAAAAAACAATGAATACTGTTACGCTGAAAATAAATTAAAAATTAAAAAAAAAAAAAGCAAAAAAAAAAAAAAACAAAACAAAAAAAAAAAGAGAGAGAGAAAGCCAGATACAGACAGACCTGAATTCAGATATTGGCTGTCGCCATACACTAACTTGGGGATGTTACATAATCACGTTTGCTTCCATTTCTTTATCTGTAAGGTAAGGGTAATAAAAAGGTGTTGTCAGAACTAAAGAAAATGATGCACATGCTTTACACAGCATCCAGTAGTCTGCGTGTATTAAATATCAACTATTGCTGTCTTATTTCACTTAGCACAAAGACAATTATCATATGGTTTCACTTATATGCGGAACATGAGGGAAGCATGGAGGAACACAGGGGAGGGGAGGGAAAACTGAATGTGAAGAAATCAGGGAGGGAGAGAAACCATGAGAGGCTCTGGACTCCAGGAACCAGAATGAGGTTATAGAAGGGAGGGAGGTGGGGGGATGGTGTAGCTGGGTGATGGGCATTGAGGAGGGCACCTGTGGTGATGAGCACTGTGTGTTCTATGCAACTAATGAATCGCTGAACACTACATCAGAAACTAATGATGTACTGTATGTTGGCTAACTGAGCATAATAAAAAAATAAAAACTATTGGGGTGCCTGGGTAGCTCAATTCTTAAGTGTCTGGCTTCAGCTTAGGTAATGATCTCAGGGTCCTGAGATTGAGCCCCACATCTGGCTCCCTGCTCAGCAGGAAGCCTGATTCTCCCTTTCCCACCCCCCTGCTTGTGTTCCCTCTTTTGCTTTCTCTCTCCCTGTCAAATAAATAAATAAAATCTTAATAAATTAATTAACTGTTGTTGTCACTGTTTTGTGTGGCTCCAGGGGGGGAGAACTAGAATTTATGGATGAGAATCAAAAATAGGAAAATAGTGAGTTAATTCAAACAAAGAATCTTCTGATAATTTTAGTATCATAAAAATAGATTAAACTATCTTTTACTGAAATAAATTCCTATCAAGGGCAGTATCCAAGAAGAAACTAAGTTCTTTTTGAGCATAAGTAGGGGGAGCAGCTGGCCGAGAGAGAAGCGAGCTCCCCCCTGAGCAGGGAGCCTGATGTGGGACTCAGTCCCAGGACCCCGGGATCCTGACCTGAGCTGAAGGCACTTAACCAACTAAGCCACCCAGGCATCCTGAACTGTTTAAGTTCTTATCAAAGGTTTATCCAAGGCTTCAGGAGAGATTCTTGCTAAAGGTAGAAGATTGGATATAGAAAGTTCTCTTCACTTCTCTGCAACCCGGATTTTGTAATGTTGGCCCATTTTCTTTCCTTGGAGGTATGATTTAGATGTGATTATCCGTGTGTAGTCACAGGAGGGTCTTTTGTCTTGTAGTTTTACAGATTGAGAAGTTAGTCGGTGTGTGCCCTTTTCCTGGGAACCAGTCAGGAGCTCTTCCACTGCATCTCTAGTCCCATTATAAGCAGTATAAGCAGTATAAGCAGTATAAAGTCCCATTATAAGCAGTATAAATAATTTTTGGCTTCTACATTTGTTCAGGTACATACACATTTGCCAGCCCGACATTTCCCATTCCTTTATTTACACCCGTAGTCGTGCACATCTTCAAACAACCCTAGCCCCACATTTGTTTTAAAAGATAGGTCTCTACTGAAACAATAGGACCTTGTTTCTGGGATTAAATCTGTGCCCTGGGCTCTCTCTCTAGCTTTTTGTCATTTGTACTTCTATGCCATTTGATTCTTATATTTACCAACTTCCTGCTCCTTCCCCCCCACCAAGGAAAGGTTCTACGCAGCTCTTTAGTCTTGACCCCCACCCCCTGCCTCACACTGTTGCTATCTGTACCAATTACTTGCTGACTTCATCCAGACTTAAATCATATCTCATCTGGGCCCTACTTCTGACCTCGCTCTGGCTATGTCTGCTCCTCCTCCTCACTTCTTGGTTGTATTTCAGCTCAGGATTCCCCTAACACCTGTTGGTCGCTTTTGCTCTAACCTTTAAAAGGTTACAGTCAGTTTTTAACTGGCTCATAATGTTTCCTGTGGCCATTGCTTCATGCATGAAGGGTCAGAGGAATCCCTTGGTCTTGATGAATAGACTAATCATGAAACGATATAAATGGTTTAAAACATTAAAAATGTTCACCCTCACAAATACGAAAGAGAAAATAGATGCAATGGGGTACTATTTTTCACCTGTGAAATTAGCAGAGGTTGGCATCCAGGTATACACTGCAAGGCTGATGGGGGTTCTAGGGCAGATATACTACCGTACTGATAAACATGTAACTTGGTACAAACTTTTACGAAAGCACTTTGGCAAAATGTAAAAGGAAACACAACAGATACCTGAAGAGGTTTTGGAGCATAAAGGTTCATCAAGGCATTATTTAGAGTGTGAAAGGTAAGAAACAACATAAATGTCCAGTGTAGGTAATAGGTAAGGTTTGCTATAACTGAATATCTTGCAGACATTCAGTGTTTTTCTCTTCCTCTTTTTAAACTTCCTAATTTGAGATAATTGTAGATTCACATGCCATCATCGGAAATAATACAGAGGGATCCCATTTATGCTTTCCCCAGTTTTTCCAATGATATCTTGTAAAGCTGTAGCACAATGTCATAGGTTATTGGCACTGATATCATCAAGATGCAGAACATGTCCATCACTACAAGGATCCTTCATGTTGAACTTTTTTTTTTTTTTTTTAATTTGACAGGGATCACAAGTAGGCAGAGAGGCAGGCAGAGGGCGGGGGGCAGGGGGGCGGGAAGCAGGCTCCCTGCTGAGCAGAGAGCCTGATGCAGGGCTCGATCCCAGGACCCTGGCATCATGACCTGAGCTGAAGGCAGAGGCTTTAACCCACTAAGCCACCCGGACACCCCTTATGTTGAACTTTTATACCTTCCCTCCTGCCCACCACAGCCCCTCTGTAGGCCCCAGCAACCACTAATCTGCTCTTTGTATATGTTTGTAACTTCAGAGAAGTTATATAAATGAAATTACATGTAAGCTTTTGCGATTGGCATGTTTTCACTGAGCATAACTCTCTAGAAATTCCTCCAGGTTGTTGCACACATAAGTAATGCTTGTCTTTTTATTGCTGAGTGGTATTCCATGATACGGTGCACACAGTCTGTTTAAACAACCCATTGAAAGCCATCTCGGTTATTTGGGGGCTGTCATGAATCAGGCTGCTATAAATATTCACACATAGGCTTTTAAAGAACGTAATTTTGTATTTCTCTGGGAGAAATACCCAGGAATATAATTGTTGGGTCATATGTCAGTTGCATGTTTAGTTTTTTAAGAAACTGCCAGATTGTTTTCTGGAGGGGCTCTACATACCTTTTTACATTCCCACCAGTGAAGTATGAGTGACCCAGCTTTTCCTCATCTTCGTAAGCAGTTGTCTCAACTATCTCTGATCATTGTCTAGTGATGCTGCATTGTGGTTTTCATTTCCCTGGTGGCTAATGATGTTGGGCATCTGTGTACTAAGCTGCCGTCTGTATATTTTCTGCACTGAAACGTCTCTTCATGCCTTGTGCCATTTTCTGATTGGATGGTTTATTGTTGAATTTTTAAAAACAGATATAGTTAACATATGAAGCTCATCCTTTTAAGGTATAAAATCCAGCAGTTTGCAGTGTGTTCAGAAGACTGTGTAACCCTCACAGTTCTTACAATTCCAGAACATGTTAATCATCCCAAAAAGAAAGACCATTATCTGTTAGGAATCAATCTCTCCTTCCTCAGCCCCTGACAGCTTCTAATCTACTTTCTATTTCTATAAAAGACTTGCCTATTCTGGACATTAAATACAAACGAAATCCTACAATATGTGGCCTTTCGTGCCTGGCTTCTCTTAACTCACATGTTTTCAAGGTTCAACCTAAATAGCCCATATCAATGCTTCGTTCCTTTCTATGGCTGCATAATATGGCATTGTGTGGATAAACCACATTTTGCTTAGTTCTTTATCAGCTGACGAACATTTCAGTTATTCTCACTTTTTAGCTGATCTGAATAATGCCGCTACACATGTTCATAGACAGTCTTTATGTGCCCCTATTTTCAATTCTTTTGTTCTATACCTAAGAGTGGAATTGCTGAGTCAATGCTAAATCTATGTTTAATTTTTAAAGAAACTGCCAAACTATTTGCCAAAGCTGCTGCCCCACTTTATATTCCCACCAGCAATGTATGCATGTGTAGGACATGTAAAGATTTAAGGAAAAGGCTCTGTGGACTTAGACAAGGCCATTCATTCCAGGCAGTGAATTACTCTTCAGCTGAGCTGCCGATTCTGCCCTCACAGTTGGGTCCATATGTGAAGAGATGTAACAGGCCCTCAAGTATCCCACACAGTGGCAGGGAGCAAGGGCTATCTTTCACACCCTTCCCAGGGGCTGCTACCACACTTTTTCAATGTCCCTTCGAGCTAATCCTCCTCCACAAGAACTCACATCAAATACTCCCTCATTATCACATCTGGCAAAGGAAATTCTAGCTGTTAATGACAAATTAGAGAGTTACCCCTCTCTCCTAGAAAGCAGTGTCCCTCAGCTCTGCAGGGAACATCTGCTTTTCAGAAACTAGTTTTGAGATTTGAAGGCATGAGCCAGCAGGGCAGTCACCCCTGCGGAGGCCTGGGGAGGCACTGCTGCTTGCTCCCCTTTCCCATCCAGCTGGCCCCTTTGGCACATACAGCTCAAGGAAGGAACAGGAGGTGGTCTGGGGCCTCTGAAAAAGAAGGGACTGTGTGTCCCCTTCTCAGGGGCCATGAAGGCAGCAGTGCAGGGAAGCGCATACTGGACGCTTGGCTTAGTACTGGGGTTGCCCCATGTGTTGGGTTGGGGAAGCAGAGCACAAGTAGCCTGAGGGCAGCCATTAGGCAGTAACCAGGACTCCCACTTTCTTTCTTTCTTTCCTTTTTTTTTTTTTTTTTAAGATTTTATTTATTTATTTGACAGGCAGAGATCACATGTAGGCAGAGAGGCAGGCAGAGAGAGAGGGGGAAGCAGGCTCCCTGCTGACCAGAGAGCCGGATGTGGGGCTCGATCCCAGGCCCCTGAGATCATGACCTGAGCCGAAGGCAGAGGCTTATTAAACCACTGAGCCACTCAGGTGCCCCTTTCACAAGTTAACTATATCACCAGGCACCCTGATGGCCGGGGCCTCACTTACTGTGTGTTTTTTGTGGAAGCTTCTGCCATCAATCCTATCATTTCTAAAAAGAAGCTGGGTCAGCTGCAAACAAAGGTTCTTGCAAGGGGGCAGTAGGGGTGGTGAGAGTTCCAGGAAATGGGTCACAGGGACACTGGCTAAAGGAACTGAGGCAGTTTGGTCTGGAGGAGAAAAAGGCAAGGGGAGCAGGATGCAGAAGGCTGCTGTGTAGAAGAAGGAGCCAGCCTAGTCTGTGCAGCTCAGAACGCAGCTAGGACCAAGGGCTGGCTGGAAAGTAATAGAAGGCATTGGGCTCAGAAAGGTTCCAGCTAATAATTAAAGCTGCCCAACTTGAAAGAATCAGCAAATTAATGCATTCTTAAAATTCTCTATTCTATGAGGCTTTCATTTAGCCACATGGGTCTCAGTGAAATAGCCAAGTCGTGCATTAATGGTACTGTGTATTGTTTGAAGGAAGAGATTAATTTCATGTTGCTTTCAGTAGTTATGCTTGGGGGTAAGACTAATGGACACATGCAATGAAAGAAAAGGTGACCCCCCTTTTCTGTCCTCATTCCCGAGCTGCCTGCTGCTCTACGGGCTTTTCCCCAGAAGTGCTGGGGTCTCAAGGACTATGGACTTGAGCGCCTGATGTGCAATCCCTCTTCTCTCACCGCCCAGCCTCTTTCTCTCGTGACCATTAACCCGCCCTTTTGGATATGCTGGATAGGGATATAATGCCATGCTTGAAAGAATCTGGAGAAGAGGGATTTTAGCACTAAAGAGATTTGACTTTGTAAGGGAATGAAGTAAAGGCTCTAAAAAGAATTGCCAGTCTTCTACAGACTTATCAAATATGCAGCTCAGGATGGTTGATGTCTAGGATCTCCCCCCTCTCCCCCATGTGATTAAGTTGGTGCCTTAGTAGACCATCCACTGACAGGCAGTCTGAATCTTTCTTTCACTTGTCCATCAAAATTTATTGGTGCTTTGTTTCCTCAAGGTCTTACAGTATGCAGTGCCATAAGTTCATGGTCAGCAACTTTGAAGGCTTCCATCAGAAAATGGAGAAACTTAGGCATTGTGGCTGGTTGGGAAGTATTTCTGCCCAAGAGTGAGTTCCTCAAAACACATAGGTGCATAGGTGGTTGCCTAGCTCAGAGGTTTCCAGACTTCTTGGTTCTTACACTCTCCGAAAAAAATTTAATCGAATATGAATTATCATGCAATTTTTAAGTTAATAAAGTTTTTCACCGTCAGTTTGAGTACTTTCAAAGGATGTAATTTGGAGCATATTATAAATGTTAACATTTTAAAATGAAAGTTGAATTTCTTTTGTAAATGTATACAATCAAATCTAAACACTATGGCAATTGATAATGCATCATTCCACTTTAAAAAAAAAAAAAGATTTTGTTTATTTAAGAGGGAGAGAATGGGGGGAGGGGCAGAGGAAGAGGGACAAGCAAACTCTCTAGTGAGCAGGGAGCCCAACACAGGGCTTGATCCCAGGACCCTGAGATCATGACCTGAGCCAAAGTCAGATGCTTCTTTGACTGAGCCACCCAGATGCCCTATCTATCATTCTATTTTTAAAAACCTCCTATTTAACTTGCAGAAATTTGACTTTTTTTTCCTCCTTCAACTTTTCTTTCCATTCCCCCCAAATTTTACCTTAATGTAATTTTTGTTTAAAAAGACTATTAATTACCCTGTTACATTTACTTTAATAAAATGTTTCTAAATTAAAAATTTTAACTTTTATTTTTTGTGACCATAAAACTCTAAGCATTAAAAAAATTGTGATTGAATTATCATTATTAGCAATGTATTGATTAAAATAACAAATATACTAATTATTGATTGCAAAAAGTGAAATTATACTGTAAGTGCATCTGTTAATGAGATGAAGGACTTTTGTCAGTTCATGTTTCTGTAGAGGAATATTACTTTTCGCTAGAATGAGATGGGTTGGCTTCAATTCTATTTCTATTTTTTGTTTTTTATTGATGTAAGCTGCAGGAATTGAAAGTGTTTTATTATAGCAGTGTAATTCAATTTTTGAACTTCTCCTATGTTATATGCCAAAATTCGTATAATGAGCTATTATCAAAAAATACTTTTAATCCTCTGTCACCTGACAACTTGATTAGGTTCTTCTTCGTTTTTCTTACAAGCAGTGAATTGGAAAACACGTGACTTGCAAAGAGCTTTGTTCTTGTCATTAGCATAATTCACTTTCTCATTTTATGGGAGGTACACCAAAAGAGCTCTGCTAAGATTTCTCATTGTTTTTATGCTGTAACACTTTCACATAGACTCACCTTTTAAAATTCTGTGTCTTCAGAAATGTATTCTTTTAATTTCATTACAGTTTTGCCAAAACAATGCCTTTTGATAAAATACTTTGACCTTATTTTTGCTTTAAATGTATTACTGTTACTTTGGAGCTGCAGATTCAACTCATTTATAGAAAATGTCTGTCACAAACCACATTGGCAGAGCCAGTGTTCACTGCCAAACCAAGTGGTCAAATCAGGTAGACTTTCTGTCAGAAAAAAACTTTGACTTCATTTTTCAGTTCACTTAGCTGTTTTGAAGACTATAAAAATCAATGAAGATTAAAAACATATCTTGTGAAGCTGATCACTAACACAATAAAAATTAAATATATAATATAGTTAATTCCATGTTTAAGTTATAAAAACAAGATAATCAATAGACTCTTCCTCATATAAAATAAGAAGAATGGAAACAATCTGAGGATTTTGGAGGGGAGGGGAGTAGGAGGTAGGGTGAGCCTAGTGGTGGGTATTATGGAGGGCATGTATTGCACAGAGCACTGGGTGTGGTGCATAAACAGTGAATTCTGGAACACTGAAAAGAAATTAAAAAAATAAAAACTAAAAAAAATAAGAATGATAAAAGGCACGGTATATCTCTGGTAAAAATGGCATATATGGCTGACTGGCTTTGGAGAATAAGAACTAGTGTAAAAAGGGCACCTCGGTGGCTCAGTGGGTTAAGCCTCTGCCTTTGGCTCAGGTCATAATCTCAGGTTCCTGGGATGAGGCCTGCATCTGGCTCTCTGCTCGGCGGGGAGCTTGCTTCCCCACCCCCTCTCTCTGTCTGCCTCTCTGCCTACTTGTGAACTCTCTGTCAAATAAATTAAAAAATCTAAAAAAAAAAAAAAAAAAACTAGTGTAAAAATAGTGGTTGAAATACTACTAATAATATGGAAAGGTCCTATGCTGCTAATCAGTCTGGCAGCACATAATTTTTTATTATTATGAAAAAGATATTAAACACTTAATAAGAGAATATGAAGAAAACTATATGACTATAACTGAAATAATTATTTCATTCTCTGGTTTGATACAACAGGTTTTGACAACTGTATTAACTAATGTGCGTTAACTATGAAAATGCACAGGAAAGTTTATCCTTGGGCTTTATCCATCTTATCTTGTAAAAATTAGTATTGCCTGAAGGCATTCTAATTACATTTATAGTAGTCACCATTGTAAATCTGTATATTGCTGTAGCTGCTCTAAGTTGCATTTCTTCCCAGTTCAGATATATCCTAGGGATGAGTATGGAGAATTGTGGAAAATAATTGTGTACAAGTGTGCAAAGAGGCCATTTTTGGTATTCAGTTTCTCTGATTTTCTCTGTGTTTCATTCTCTCAGGTCTCTCCCCCTCAAGAGCAAGGTGTTCTTTGAAAAGAGTGAAGAGATGGGAGAGGAAAGGTATTAAATAAAAATTGTCATTATTTCTATCATTCCACTTTACTATATATATTACTATATATATCTAAAAAGCCATTTATGAGTCCAAACACCTTATTTCTGTGTTTTCTAACATAGCAGTTTTAACATGTGCTTAAGAAAGGAGAGCCCGGAGTTGTATGAATTTCTGATTAAAGGAACCTTCAAAGGACCATAAAGGTTCCATTAAAGGGAATTTTCCCTTTGTTTGCCACATCTGGGAGTTTGGGTTCATATTAAGGGCCATGTGTCGTATTAAGATTTGGGATAGGTGAGACTAACATCTTTGTTTTTATAATGTTTTATAATGTTTTTATAATGTGGGGCAGGGACTAATATGAATACAGGTTTGTTCTCCAGTAGATCCATTTTGGGAAAGAGTAGGATATGTGTAGGGGATCTGGAAATTAGTTCCCTTAAAACTACCCAGGAGCATGTACTCCTTGGAAAGACTTCACATGCCCTGAGGCACACACCCTAGTTTAAAAATCAGGAGTTTATCAGACCCTTATCTAGCCTAACCTGACCCAGTGCAAGATTTTTTTTTTAACCATAGGGATCGCAGCCCCTGAGGGAGGGCCATTGAAGAGTTTAAAAGAGACTCTGGGGATGCGGATGGAACGGCAGCAGCCCCTATTTGGGGAGCAGTGATGAGAAGCCTGTTCCCCGTCTGGTGTTCATAGACCTGCATGCGCTCCAGTTGCCAAACAAAAAGATCTGAGACGGTCCCCTGGTCCTTTGTGGGTGAATAAGCAAGTCACTGTTGTCTGAAACCGGCCATGGGTGCTGCAGACCCACAAGCCAATGGAGGCAGGCAGGGTACAAGAAAAGAGGTTATGAGCTCTTGTTGGGGAGGGGGGTCATGCCTCACCAAAGGGGGGAGGCACTACCTCAGGGCCAGATTTTTCAGTTTTCCAGGGAAGACAAAAACCTGCATTTTCACATGAAATCTTCCCATTTGTAAATGTTGGCAATCAAATCGAGATTTTTTATAAAACAGCAGGCAAAACAAGTCTACACATCCTATCTGATCCGTGATTGTTGGTTAGCAATCTCTGCCCAAAGGCCACAGGGTGTTATTTTTGCCTCCTGAGAGAACAAAGCAGCTCCTAATCAGAGTCTGTGTCTCCCACATGGACTCCAGCTAGCACTCCAAGTCCTTACCTCTGCCTCAGCAGTTATTAACCCCTGAAGTGCATAGCTCAGCAAGTCATAGCTGGGTCCCACAAGTTTAAAATGCAGCAAATATTTCAGGCTTCACGGAGGCTGAGGGAATTGTCATGGGCAAATCGGAGTCCACTGCGTTGAATAGAACTTTAGACAGTATTTATTCTAGCTTTCCTGTTTTTACAGTTCCCGATATATTCTCTCAAGTTTTCCTTTCAGGGCTGGCAGCACTTGTCTTAATAAATGGAGGGTGTGCAGCCCCAATATTGCAGTTCCTGGATGCTCTCCCTTACACACCTTCAATCTGGAAAGCTGGACCTTCACTCTGGAGCTATAAAGACTGTGAAAACCTCTTCAGTGAAAGAAGTGGCTATGATTCTATTTCAGCCCTTCTCACTTTCAGCCCTTGGCTTACAATTGCCCTCAGTGCTTTAACTTCAGATGGTGTGCTGGTTTTAAAATGTGGCCATAAATTCTTCAGTATTCTTCCCTTTAGGAGGTAGAGCTTAATTCCCTCACCGTGAGTGTGGGCTATATTTAGTGACTTGATTCTAATGAATAGAATATGATGGATGATAGTGACTTCTGAGAATAGGTCACAGGCATTATGGCTCGCTCCCAGCTCTCGAATTACTTGCTCTGAGGGAAGCCAGAGGTCATGAGGACACTTAAGTAGCCTTGTAGAGCGGCCCATGAGTGGAGGAACAGAGTTCTCCTGCCAATAGCAGATTCTCCAGCCCTGGTCAAGCCTTCAGAAGACCACAGCTTGCTGACTTGACAGCAAGCTCATGAGTTCCTGAGCCAGAAGCACCAGTTAACCTGCTCCTGAATAGAACAGAATCTGTGAGCTAAGAAAAGTGTTGTTTCAGGGTGCATGGTGTGGCGGTAATGTGTTTTGTGGCAACAGATTATTAACACAGATGGGTATAAAGCCACCTAGGCCATACCGCCTCTGTGGCATGGCCTCATTGCTTCTTGGGTTTCCCATTTAGCAATGGCAGGAAGACAAGATGCATCCCCTCCAAGCTGTGAAAACATACAGGGGATGGGAAGCTGCTGCGTGAGGAATATGGCAGTTGTTTGTAAGGTGAAAGGCAATTTAGTTTAAGGACGACTTCTCTTATATTCGGAAATGTTAGCCTCTGGATGAGATTACCAAAAAAGGTAGCGGTAGCTCCATTTAAAGAATTTTCTTTTGGATTGAACAAATTCTGAGCACGTGGTAGGCAGTTGGGATTTAGTTCTGCTCTAAGGTTCCTTTCTCTTAATAAAAGTTGAAGGTAAATAGGAAAACTAACCAAAATCTGCAATGCACGTGAATTTCAAAAATAACTCCCCAGCATAAATGTCCCTCCTGACACACAGGTGTCAAGCGGGCATCTGATCCCCAGTTTCCAGAAGCCGAGCACCCAGTTTGGAGCCATGCCCCCTTTGGTTCCGCTCCCTCCTCTCTGGCCTTTATCTCAGAGGCCTGGGCCTTAGCCTCTATTCAGGTGAAACTGAAGTATCTGGATGCAACCAGCCACTTCAGCAACTTGTGGTAAGCCAGGTGAAGTTACGTCCTCATGGAGGAGGGAGCAGCTGCATTTCTTATGTGCAGGGAGAGGATGAACCCCCTGAGTTTCTGGTTGTGGGGTCACAGGAGACCTCTGGTGATGCCATCTCATCACGTGCTAGATCCCAGGTAGCTCAGTACAGATGAGCTAATGACTTCAAATCCCGCCTCAAATTCTCATCTTCCTCCAAGCGGAAGACTTTTGTCTATGTATAAGTGCAAATATTCCCTGAAGAAGGGAGGTCTCGTATCTTTTGGATAAAGAGTGCCACAGCCTCGCCCCTAATCATAGAACCTTCGGAAGGGAACACACGTGAAGGGCAGAGCTGATTCTCTCCCTTTTGATCTTTGCCCTTCGGTCTCCTCTGGGGGCTCTGAGAACACACGAATTAGCACAAAGCAGTGAAAGCATTCAGAAGTAGGCCTCTCCAATGACGAGCCAAGCCAGTTACCTTACAGCTTGCATATTTATTGAACAAATACTACTAAAATAGCTAAAATACACTGGGTACCTGTTGTGAGTGCATCAGTAAAGATCACATTGTTACAAAAGCCTGCATTTCCAGCAGTGCACAACTGCAACTCTACATAAATGCCACAGATGCAGAATACTGTTTTCTTGCTCTATTTACACAGCTGATATACCTATTCTAACAAAGGAGGGGGCAGGAAGATGCACAAGAAACTCAGGCCAATGGGGGAGCGAGAAGAGAACGAAGAAGTGCGCTGCATGCAGCATGGGCGTTAACAGTCAGACGCGGAACAGGGCGGAACACAGCCTGCCCCGTCCAAGGAAGAGCTGAAAGACAGTTATATAAAAATTAAGGTGGGCTTTCAGACTGGCTAACACAACAACAATCCGTGAGTAGATGGTATTGTCTGGTTTTATTTTTGTTTATCCATTTCATTGGGAGCAAGGACAAAAATGTAAAATCTATACCTTGCTTATCAAAATTGCTGAAGAAAAGTGCTCTGCCTTTTTTCAGGTTTTTAAAAATTTTATAAAGACCTTTTTTCCAACTTAACTTTGGGGAAAGGTGTAATTTTCAGATTCTGACTCAGATGGCAGGGTTTTTTTTGTTTTTTTTTTTGTTTTGGATTATTTTTCAGAGGGCATTTGTTTGAAACGTTTGCCCTTTCTTCCCCCCAAATATCCTTTCAAACAAAAAGAACCAAAAGAGACATCTAAAAACGCCTGTCAAATTATTGCTTTTCTTTCTCTAAGCTAGGCAGGCGAGGCTACCGGAAAGAAGAGATTTGGTAAGTAAATTACAGTTTTGTGATTGCTCCCGCTACTGGGACTGCTTGTCCGTGAGTGCCATCCGGTGAGACGTGAGTCTCTCACTCTCTCTGGTAGCGTTCACTCAACCTACAACGCTGAAGAAGAAAGCCACACTGAAGACACGAGGAAAACAAGTCAATCCAGTCTAGAGAACAACATTCAGGGAAACAGAGTACCAACACCTTCTTAGAACATGGAAATAAAATATAACTCCATCAGAGCTACCTCGCCAAGGAGCATGTTGAAAGTCCAAAATAGCACCATTCATCAGTGTCTCAGGTCCTGTGGCAGCATCTCGGTCACTTACCACAAGGAAACAATGAGTTTCAAACTACTTCTATACATCAAAAGAGTACATGGATAAAATATAGATATACAGACAATTGATGAACATAAACTACTAGGCTTATTACATCTAAATGGAAAAAAAAAATGGGGACTCTCAGCCTCTGCGAGAAGCCGTCGGGAGCTGTGTGAGTGAAAAGGCAGGAGTGGACCAGTTGTGTGAGAGCAGAGGGAGTTTGAGTTGTGGAAGACACCGTTGTTGAGAACCAGGCCTGAAGGCCCACCTGTAAGGGTTGTAAACGTGGATTCACAGTGTGAAATTCTGAGCGGTTTCACTTGAGTCAGAATGATTAAAAACTGGTTTGATGATACCTATTTGTCCACTGTAAATTCTCTAAAGCAAGGCTCAGAGTCCCATAGTTTCTTCTTATACTTGATGATTTACACAGAAAAAAATCCCATATATGATACCATGACCTCATCAATACCCATACACCATATGTAATACAAATGGAGGTGTGACAATTAAAAAGAGTGGAGGTAACCGATGCCTGGGGAGTGGAGTTCACTGCTGCCAGGTGGAGTCAGGGAGGCGGCCTCAATCTGCTCATCCTTCTTGCGGTTCACTTCCTTTGGGACAGGAAGTCTTCCCTGAAAACCAGGTGGGGACACACACACACACAAAGACACGTAGTCATGTTTCTGAAACCATTTGAAATTTTTTCTTCTCCCTCCTGCCTTTTATCCTTGAACTCCAGATGTTTTGCAAACAGAGTTTACATATTAAACACAGTTCACCTGAATGTAAATATTAGGTCTGTGGGGGCATGAAGTAATTAAACACTTGCTGCCTTGGCTTCAGGAGAATCAAGTGCTTCTCTAATGGCTGTGCCCAGCCATGTGGGAGGCAGCATTCCCCAGAGTCAGGTTTCTGAGGACAGTTTCTAGTATGAGACAGGGCCCAACATGAGGCTGGGTAAGAGGTGCTCATTTCTCTTCAAAGCGTTCAGTGACTGTGAAGGAGATGGGCAATTGCCTGTTTTCCAATATATAATAAAAATATTTAAAAGGAGATGACAGCTTATACAAAGGTAATTTACGTATGGTTTATTCTCTGGACAACTGGCCCAGTCCGTGTGGGCCTAATAATCAGAACCACAAGCAGGTACCAAGGATGGGAGTGTTTGCAGGAAAGAGGAGGACAGTGTGACACCTAGGACAGAATTTAGTGAGATCCACCTCGTTTAGCCTGGGGCTATTCTAAGTCTATCCTCACAAATGTGAGTAAGGTGTCTCTGTTTCTGTCTAGAATAATCCAACCACAGTGTGACTGATGCTCCATCAGGCACCCATGGGGAGCAGCTCTCCATCATAACCAGAGAGCAAGAGGACAGGATAGGAAGCCCATTTGCTCAAGGGATGATAGGTCTTAACTTTTAACTTTACCACAAATACCCTGTATATCCCAATCAGATATGAAAATAGTGATTTGACAATAGTCTTATCTTTTAGCCAAATCATTAATTGCTGGAGTTTTCTCAGACACATTATCCAATATGGTTTTAAAAGATTTTTTTTCCTTTTTGCTCAGATCATATGTTCCAATTAGACATTTACAATCTATTTTGGCTGGGTATGAATACTTGAATTAAAATAATAATCTTGCTCTGAGATCTGTAAATTATCACATCTGAATCTCTTTTTAAGAATTCAGAAGTCAGGAACTTTCAAACAACTTGAAACTGAGTAAATGTTTTCAGCAGCCAAAGGAACTAAATGTAACAGATAATTCAGCTTTAGTAAGTCTTATTTCCTATAAATATATTTTTAAAATGTTAAACACCTGGTATGCCTAAATTTTGAGTTTAAAAATCTCAGACTTTGAGAACATACATTTTCAGGGTATATAGAAAATCCACTCAGTGTGTACTTTCATGTTCTAGTCTTAGATTGTGATTTATAAGTTGTTTTGGTATCACTAAATAGCAACAGGACCAAATCAGAAAACTGAATTAAAATGTAATTCATCACTCACACACACTTAAGGACCTAGATAAACCTCTAGAATCATCATATTGGGCAGTCTTTTTCAGTTGTGCAAAAAATTTTAATCTTGAAATTTTGACATATAATCCCAAGATATAGAAAAAAAAAAAATCCACTGTGATCCTGGTGGTTTTAAACTGTTTTTCTCCTCTCCCTCAACCAGTTAGCCTAGTTCAAGATGTGACAAACTTGGGTTTTGGACGAATAAAGAATCAGTGGCTGCTAATTATCACAGACCAGGAAGGAAAATCAAAACTTCATAAGTGTGATTTCACTCAGCTACACTTTGTCCATGGCTGCCCTTAAAGCGGCTTACTTCAGTTCCTACATGACTAACTAGCCAGTCTCTGTATAAGTCTCCATCTTCCTAACCCCATTACCTTCATGGAAAATACAAAACAAAACCAAATGAAGACTGGGTGGGATTCTGGGTAATTTGGGGAGAGGTATTTCTAGGGGGAAAAAAATGTGAAGGATATTATTTCAGATGTGAATTTACCATTTTTACTACTTTTTCTGTTTTGAGACGACACCCCCCCCAAAAAAGTTCATGTCTTCATTTGTTATTCATGTTCTGAATACCTACTGTGATTTGAATACTCAGATTTTAAAGCTACAGAGATTAAAACAGATAAAAACAGTCCCTGTCCATCCTGCCCTTTATTTTCTGTATGGGAGATGCCCAGGTTAACTGGACAATGGCAAGGCAACAGTGGTAAGCCATGCGGACAGGCATGCTGCTAAAGTGTGCTGAAGGGCAAAACCTGACCAGCCAGAAAGAGCTTTGCACATTTTCCCTTTGGAGGCTGGAATTTACTAGATTTCAGTCCTTACTTCCTGTCCCTCATTTTTTGAAAAAAGAATAAAGTCTGCTCCCTTACTGAAAGAACTATAGACTTCTATAGCAAGGGGAGAAGGTTTTTGAAGAGGGGATACAATGTAGTCTTACTTCTTCAGAAGTTAGGACTTATAAGAATTCAGGCAAAAATAATCCTATCTTCCTCCATCATCCAGCTCCTCATGGCTCCCAGGCAACTGAGGATCGATCTAGAAGGCTGGAGCCGCAGCAACAGATGTGTCCGGTGGTTCCCCAGACTGGTTCTCCCGGATGCTTCTATAATTAAGCTACCTCAGGTTGGACGGCCCTCTCTGCTGAGAACTGTTCGAGTCTGAATCCCCCGGTTTCTCAATAATGTACCTCGGACAACATAAGATTATTTTTCTTGATTGTGCGAAGATGTGCTTTTCCACAAGGAAACTGCCGGGAAGGACAAATATATTATGCTTAAAGGATTATTCACATATGGAGAGAGAAAAGAAATTAACAGAAGACCTGAATCTCAGGGTCCATTGTGCCAACCGTGTGAAGCATGACTCAGTAGAGGCATGGCCTAGGTCCTGGGTTGCCCTTGTAAGAAAAAGGGAGGGGCTGTTGACCTCACTGAAGAACTTGCCTAGTCTTGCCACTCTGGTTGATGTCACCGGTATCAAAGCAAGGACTTCTGGATAGCTGAATGGGGCAGAAATAATGAAAACACTATACTCTTCCTTTCCCCTCCATTATCATGTCTTTCCCTCAGCTGCTCAGATGAATGATGCCCTGAGCTTCCCAGTAAAGAATGCCTAGCGTTATACTACTGCTGCTGCTGGGGTGGGTGTGGGGGAGCTGCTGGAGTGCCAGCGTGGAGGTGTGGGAGTGTGTGGTGGTAAAGTGGTGGTGAGGTGAGGTGGGGGGGTGTGGTGGTGGGGTGATGGGGGTGTGCGTGTGTTTTAAGTAAAGCTCCAGGACACCAGCTCCCTTCCACCCCAGCTCTACAAGATGACACAAGTGTAGCTCAGGCAGGTCCAGAATCCTTTTGTTCACCTACTTTCCTAACACTGGTTTCAACCTGGACCTTCAGAAATTCTCTGGAAGATTTAAAGTGATTTAGAATTGTTTTCTCTTAGTGCTAACTACCAGTTGACACAATCTCTCCAAATGCTGCCTGTCAGTAAAAGATAGGGAACTGCTGAAACCATTTAGTGTAAGTAAGAGTTTCTCAAACATTAAAATGTCAATAAGAGCTGGGAAAGCCTCACCATGTGTCAATTACACTCATGAAACTTCTGAATGGAAATTTTTATTTTCAGTGCACATTTTCTTTCTTAATTGCAAAATCAACAGGTCAGTGGTAAAAAGTACCGTCCTCTTCCTTAAGGTCAAATTGATATTTACCTTAACAGGCAAGTCCAAAGGTATCTATCCTAAAAACTGCTAAGTGTTGCTGTTGTTAGAAATGGTGCTAAAATCCAAAATGTAAATCTGACAAATTTTCTTAATGTAGAGAATTATCACACCTAAGATGTCAGAACAAAGAAAAGATGTTTATAGAAAATACTTTTAAGCTTAAAAATTAGAAGAAAGAAAAATAATACTTCATGTTCTGTTTTGTTTCTTGGGTGATTTCATCAGACATTTAGGCACTATTACCAGACAAAAGTGTCATCATTTTGTACTTTTAAGATATCTTTTAGTTTAATCATACTTGAATGGAACAAAGTAAAAAAACCTGTAAAATGTGCATTTGATAAACTGATTCTGTGATTCTTAAATGAAAATCTGCTTTGAACTTGTCAAAAAGAAAAGATAATGTGAACCTTAAGAATCATAGGACTTTAGGATATATATGTATCTGTAGTACATATGTACTATATATTATTTGTAAGATCATAACAGTATCACGTTAATAGATTCTTATTGTAGACTAAATGGATATTAAAATAAAAAAGAAATAACTGATTTTTTTAGTTGGCTTTAAACTGAAAAACATTTTTAACAAAATGGTAGCTAGGGATCTTACCTTAGGAAGCCTTCCCTCCATTTCCTTATTTGGAAATGGTTCTTGACTGACCCAGACAGAGAGCTCTGGGTAATAAACCTACAGAGACATAAAAGCACACATATTCAGATTAAAAACAGCATCCACTCTGAAACCACATGGGATCAACTTCATGAGCTCAATCCTCAGTGTCACTTCTTTCCTGATTACAACTTAGAGCAGTGGGAAAGCCCTTCACCTCTTTCAGACAGTTAGTGTGCATCCAGATGTATAGCACTCAGGGGAGTTCTGGCTCAGGGTCTTCTAAGTCCAACAGAGCAAAGATGTCAATCAGTGTTACCTTCAGCACCCTAAGTGGCAGCCTCCTGACATGACTGGCTGAGCAAACTAAGGCACTGGGGAGGCCTAACTTTAAAAGCAACCTATGGTAAGTATACTTACAAAACTCCATGTTTACAAGATAAACGTGCCACACACCCCTACAAATCTGTGAGGGGTTATCCCAATAATAGATTAAAAGGCTCAACATTATGCGCAAAGCATAAGGAGGACAGGAACAAGCAGCCTGCATTCTTCCCAGGTCCACATGGCCACTGGTGACACTCTGCCCCGTGCCTGAATGTAGCCAAGTGTCAGAGAGAAGCAGGGAGATGGGCGGCATTGCCATGAACTATCAGAGAATTCCAGCTGATGAATCTGGGGGTGGGGCCATGCAGGACAAGGGGGAGAGCCCGGAGTGGAACTGAGTAATTCTTCGTTAAGTGTATACAAAGGGTTATTGGCATAAGAAAGTTGCAGACCAGCTGTTCTCCATCTCCAGGAAAGACAAGAGTAGGGGGTTAGGAATTAAATTACAACATGGATTTAGGTCAGCTATAAGGAAGGACTTGGCATAAGAATTGCTAAATTACTGAAAGAATTTAGAGAGGAAAACTGTGAAATCTCCTTTAAGAAATTTAGAAACAGAATCTAACAACCATCTGCCAGAGTTAATTCACATTTGATACAGCCCTGCTTGAAGGGAGGGGAGGAAATTAGATAAGATTCCCTCCAGATCTGATTCACTAAATGCTCTAAGTAAGTCTCACATTCAACAAATAATATGAAGAATCACATCTCATTAATAGGTTAACAAACAGGCTTGACAACCTTTTTTACTTTTGGAAGCCACAGATGTGGGAGCCCAGTCATGGGGCAACTGCAATGTCTTCACTGTCCTGGTCAGTCCACGTGGTCAGGGGGCCTGAGCTAGGAAATGTGGATGGTTGTGTGGATTCTTCAGGATAGTCGAATAGCAACTATCTTTGCTTTACCGCAGTAACGTTACAGCACATCCCAGGTTAGCAAGCAGCTCTGCACACACTATCCTAACTACATCCTGATAATAAACTTAAGTCTTACCATTTCAGAGATAAGAAAACAGAAACTCAGAAAGGTCACCAACTTGTCCAAAGCCACAGAGTGGGAACAGGATAGGACTTGAACTGAAACCAGATTTCCAGAGTCTCAACTTCCCACTATCCTGATGCCCTCAAATCACCCCAGAATGCAAATTGCCTACCACCTCTCTCAAAATTACACCAGTCCACAGACACCACACACATTTCTATCCTACATATTTGAGAGCTCATTCTGCAAGAACGGAAGTCTGACTTCAGACAGGGTCTGCTTTCTGGGCCATGTGGTTTCCCCAACCTGAACCTCCTCCAGCGTTCCCCTCCGAATTCCACCATCCGCCTTGTTTGGGACAAACAAGTCACCCCTAACGTACCTTTTAACTGGGAATGGGTAAAGAAAAAGAAATTGCCATCTAAAATACACAGCTAAAATATACAGCTTTTTTTAAGGCTAAAAACAAAGTTAAAGCATACTAAATCCCACTTTGTGCTTGATTTAAGGAGCTCCCAACCAGGATGAACTACAGATTCACTTAATATAAATAGATGTAAAATTCACTTAATATAAATAAATTTCTACATTACTACTTTCAAAAGCAGCGCAAATTTTAAATATTATACATATTAGCAAGAAATAAAGCTCTATTGTAAATAAATGATAAAAATACATGTAAAAACTTAGGCGCATGGACACAATGAAAAGAAACATCAAGTAAATGTTTTATCTTTGTTCTTGAGCTTTTCTGTGATAGTCTATTTTAACAAAATGTCACTGCTTTAGCATTTAACTTCCAGGTTCAAAGCATCACTACAAAAGCCACCCAAGTCCAATCTGCAGGGAAAAATAGCTAGCCTCAGAAATCATTATACTTACTATTGTTACAATTTGTTTTTCCAAGAACTTTTTTTTTCTTTCTTTCTTTTTTTTTTTTTTTAGAAAAACGGTGATTTTTTTTTTCCAAATAACTCAGGAACATGGATATCTGATAGCAAAATCCACAACTAAAGAAACTTCTTACCCTGTCCCAATTTGTCCTTTTGAAACATAATAATTTAGCCACAGATTGACCAACGGCACTTCCGATTAGGCACGTTTTAGGGTTTGAATCATCAAGTAGTCATGGTACACTTTAGGAAAAATAAATGTCCCTTTGGCCGTGTGGTAAATTCTTCCATTCTCCTTCAGAATCAGAATTTGAAACCAAAAATGGCAGGGATAGAGGCATCTGTTACATCCTTAAATCTTTCTTGGTTGGTCTCTAAGAACTCAGCATATCCCTGGATATAGCATCTGAAGGGGATGTTTAAACTTTTTTTTTTGGATTTGGAAAAAGTTGGTAGACTATTGGAAATATATACTACCTCCATTACAGCTTTGTTTGTTCTTTTACCTGTGGTGTTTTGAGACTCTGAAGGGCTTAAGAGAAAAAAATCTATGACAAACATTACCCTTGCTCTCAGATACCTCAGAATACCCTTGTCTAAACATGCATTTGCCACAAGTTTTCGGGGCACCTGCAGTGTGCTGGACACTGCTAGGTTCTAGGGATTACGAGAAATACAGTCCCTGCCTTCTCGGAGCACAAAAGATCATTTTATAAAAGTGTGTTCTATGGGCTAAATTGTACATTCCCCACACACAAAATTCATATGTCAGAATCTTAATCCCCAGTTAGATTGTGCATATATTTGGAGATAGGGTCTTTAAAGAGGTTATTAAGTTAAAATGAGGTCATGAGTGGAGACCCTAACCCAGTATGACTGGTGTCTTTATAAGGAGGAGAGGACACACATAGAGGAAAGGCCACATGAGGACACAGGGAGAAGACAACCATCTACAAGCCAAGGAAAGAGCCTCAGAGGAAACCAACCCTGCTGACATCTTGACTTCAGAGTACCAGACTCCAGAATTGTGGGAAAACAAAGTTCTGTTGTTTAAAAGCCACCTAATCAGTGGTACTTTGTTGCGACAGCCCTGGCAAATTAATTATGTGCTTTAAAAGAAAAAAAAAAAAAAGGAATGCATAGGTTATGTCAAATATAATACCTGTTAGAAAATGTATCAACAGACTAAAAAAAAAAAAAAACCATTCAGCAAGCCATCCAGTAGTGCTGCAAGAGAAGAAATGGGGGGTGGCAGTGAGCCGATCTGGGAGGGCATGTGATGGCTAGCAGGTGCAAGCCAAGAAAGACAGTGGGTTGAGGGTCAGGGCGTCATGAGCTCCATGTGGGAAAGCCCCCTATGGACAGGAGGTCACGCTGCAGTTCTCGGTGGCCACCCAAGCAGCAGCACAAATGCAGCCCCACAGCTTATCTACCCCATCTTTTGGCTCAGTTCAGAATATCAGGAGCTGCCAGTGGCCCTAGGATTGGGGTTTTTGAGAACTGATCAAACGTGGGTCAGAAAACAGAGAAGTCGATCTGTCTTCCTGAAGTCCACCTGTTCTTGCTTGGACCCTAAACTTGTTCATTCATTTTGGTACTAGTCAGCTGATGGCTACGTGATGACGCATGGCTTAAACTTACTCCAGTTCATTCCATTTTCTGGATTCAAGACTGTGTTCCTCATGAAGACCAACTTAATTAACTGTTTCTTTTTTAAACTTCACTGAGTTCTCTATTGGTTTGGTGACGTGCAAGCGTTCCAGATAATACAAATGGTGCTACCTCAAAACTACTGCTCTGTTACACAAGCAAACCAAAGTATGGCTTAATCCTCACAACAGAAGATTGTGTCCTGTTAACAAGAAGATATGTATTCTTTTAAAACTGTCTTCCATATAGAAAATAATTGGTCTTGCTCAGGTAAAATCCTCAGAATACTGGAATACTGTTCTTCTTGAAGTTAGGAATCACAGAAATAAGCTACATCCTCAACAATGAAGAACACATGAGTGTTTGAGAAAATACACTGGGAAGGGAACTGTGTTTTAAATTGAAGAACATGCAAAGGTTTTGCTTGAATTCTGGGAAAGGCTAAGGGTTTATGCTTGTCACTGAATATATTAATTAATGCATCTTTTTTTACAGTGCTGCATTATCTCGCTGACAGCTAAGTTTAAAAACAACAGAACTGACAAAATGAATCACACTGGCTTAAGCAAGCTAATAATGATAGATATGTATTCAGATATCCATGAGCAACTCTTAGGTAAAACCAATTTTCTGTTTTTATTAAATATATTTAAACTCACTATATATTTCAGTACAGTTTTATGGTGAAAATGTGCTCTTTCTTACTGATTCTCTTCCATGTATATGATGTTTGGGTATTTAAGTTTCAACGGTCTATCCTATAAGTTGAGAAATGAAATACTCATGGGTTCACCTTTGTAAATCTCCTGTCTTTCTTTCTTTCTTTTTTGGCTTTACTCTCTGGATAATGCATTATGAAAAATAACTTCATTTTTTTAAGTCCATGAGGTAATAAGCTTGCCAGTAATTACTACTTGATAGCCAAATTAGAAAAATAAAACGGGGAAATCAGAGGCCACTCCTGCAAAGTCCTAAAACCGTGCAAATTGGGTTATCGCTTAACTTCTTTCTGAAACCTCTTCTAAGCTTTTCATTTAAAAACTTGCAGAATGTTTCCCAGTAGTATGGTCCACACACCCAATCTAACAAATTGACGTGTCTTCTGTCACTTTGATGCAGCATGTAAAATTCTAATTGTAGCTGTTTATAACCTGTTTCTACCTGTATTTTTCTTTGGAAAGCAGAGTAATTGTCAGTTGATGCCCAAGTTGGCAAACACTCTGGTTTGGGAAATAAATGAATTTGTATTTTTTCTTTGTTCATTTACTGTCTTTCTCAATCATCTTTGTTGATCTCCTTTGTTAAAGAACAATCCCCAAATCAGGGCCGTGGCTTTCTTCAGAGCCCAAACACATATGTATACGCTGCTTACTTAACTGGGTAACATACCTTCTTAGAAACCTGCCATGAAGATGCTGTATGGCTTGGTTGTTAGTGACCATAATTATAATATTATTTTCTATCCTTGGTGGAGTTCTGTGTGCTTGAGGAATGCACACACATGGCCCTTTTATGACTTAACAAGGACAGGTGTCCGCCCCCTGCAATTAGGAAAACAGAGCAGGGCAGCAGGTGTCCAACCTGCATAATTAATTCTTCTAACAGCAAAGGAGCATATTTCATAATCTCTCTGCCAATTAAACAGTGTGTGTGTGTGCATGTGTACATGTTCTATTCCACTTAATTGGCCGGGAGGTCATGAAAGCTGGTACTATATTACAAGGAGAATTTATATGCATATACATGTACTTCATTTCTGCAAATACCCTTTGAAGTGGTGCTATTAAGATTCTCCCTCTAAAGCGACTCTGCTCCCAGGTGTTGCTGGCCATGTGAGAGGGCAAAATGTAAACTGAAACCATAAATGAGTTACAAGGATCATTTTCTCTGAACAGCATTACATCAAAGATTAGATGGTGCCAAAAGATGATGCACTGAGCTCTCTCTCTAGAGACCTAGTCTTAGCAATTTGCCTAACCCTGCGAGTGCTGTCTGGAGCTGGAGCACACCGCTGAGGAAATGCACTGCCCCTAGAAGACAAAAAAGATAACAGTACAGAACACCAGGCCATTCAGATAATGTATGTAACCTCTGCCCACTCGGGAAAGCAGAGTGTCACTTGG
Organism: Martes martes; assembly: GCF_963455335.1. Taxonomy (NCBI): domain Eukaryota; kingdom Metazoa; phylum Chordata; class Mammalia; order Carnivora; family Mustelidae; genus Martes; species Martes martes. Next base: position 34,314,728 of record NC_137892.1, on the reverse strand, counting down.
TGCCTGAATTGGCAAACATTCTGGTTTGGGAACTAAATGAAACAAGCAACCACCTAAATACATCTACCCTCACACACACACACGCATGCTCGAGCTGGATGCTTACGGACTCCTTACAGACACCTGACCATCGCACTCAGCTGTAAATGCCCTCCCGCTGGAAAGGAGACCGTGGCCTTTTAGGGCGCTGCTCGATTACAACACCTGCTGACACACTCAGCTATTCCAAGGCCTGACAAGTTCTTAACCCATAGAAATGGGGGAAGGGGAGACAACTGTGGTTCAAGGAGGAAGATGATGGTATCTCACCAACTGCTTAAGCCCCCTGGCATTCGCTTTGCTTTGGGTGCACGGGTCCACCACGGGCACAGAAAATGTCCATCTTTTATTGACACACGGCACAATGTGTTCCTGCCAACACTACCTGTCAGGCAGGCCAAAGATTGGTAATTCTTTGTTTTGTGAGTTGGGGTGTCTGAAACAAGCTGTGTCAACTTTAATAGTAGAATCCTTTAAATTCACTCTGCTTGCGGTGAAGCCATCTTGAGAGGCCGCTGATGAATATGTGGGAACCTGACAGCTGTGGAATTTTATTTCTAGATTTCAAGGAGGCAGAGAAAGGAAAAGGAAATCTCGCTGGCAACAAAACGAAAGTGTTTACATGTGAAATTAATCGTCAGCACAAAGAGCTTTCCCAGTCACTCTGTTCCACAGTATAATATGCTGCTGGTTTGGCTGCTGAGTCTTTAAAAATTTGATTTCTAAGAATAATAGCAAAGACTTTCAGGAGGAGCAACAAATCAAGTCAGGAGCAAGCCACAGGAGGTTAACATCATTATCCAGCCTTGCATTTTCGCCACTCTGAAACTGTTAGGTGACCTGTCAGGGCTTTGGCAGTGCCTGGTTCAAGGCAGGGTGCAGTGGCAGCTGGCAGACACGGTCGGCTGCGGACACGTGCATGGTACAAACTCCTCCTCCCACCCCAGCCTCATTCCTTTCCAAAAGGAACATGCTCAGCACAAAGCAATCCACCTAAAGACTCCATAAATCCAAAAAAGGGAGTTACTGATCGAGGAATTCTCAGATTTCTGCCAAGGCACCCTCCCCTGGGCTGGAGGTCAGCCTGGTACAATAATCAGAGCCAAACTGTGGACCGGACTCTAGGAATGAAGTTAAACACTTCAAATCTTGACTTTTAGTGGACAATTTTTCTTTTCGGTGATGAAGACAAAACAAAGTACAAACAGCTGATAACAGCCCAAAGTAAAGCAGAGGAAAAAGTATAAGAACAAAGCTTGGAAACAAAACTCATATGAGATATCTAAGAAGAGATTTTCCAGACAAAGGGAAAAAATAAAGCAGCTTTTTAAAGCTCTGGTTTGAGATAAAGCAGTTTGTGAATGAACAATAAGAAAGTAAAGGCCACAAAAGATATTTGCTCTTTTCAGCAGAAAAACAAAACAAAACAAAACAAAAAAACCGGCTTTTGTTAACTAGCAGCAAGGAAAAAAAAAAAAGCCCCTCAGGCATTTAAGCATGGCATAAGCTTTTCCTTGGCCGTATGACCTCAACAAATATGTTAATAAAATCTTTTACCTCCCTGGAGTGGAACCAGAATAAATATTTACTTAACACATTGAGTTTCTAAGTCTGGACCACCTTATTCCCTAATAGAACTTGGTTTTCACTTGTAATTAAGAAATTAGAAACACTACATTTTGCAATGTTTCTCCCTACTTTTAAGGTGAAAGAAGAGAAGGGAAGTTGGGGGGGGGGTGGGGAGGGGAGAGCCAGAGAAAGAAGAAAACTATATTGTGCCCTGTACAACAAACTGTACTCGTGAATTTCCGAACAAAGTCTCTGCCACAAATGAGGGTAATGCTGCTGACATGCTTTCCAGTACCAGACATCAGAGTTAGCAGGACTTCTTCCCAGCACATTCCAAGGTTAATAGGAAACATCTAGACTTGCTTTTATCAGCTGGTTTAAATAATTTTAGGTATGCTAGCTTTCACCTTCAAATAACTAAGATAGAAGTCTGACTTCTATTCACTAAGAATGCCATTTTTTCTTCCTTCTTGTCCTAAAGTAATGTGCTACTCATTAAAATCTTAGGAAAATTTTCACCAACATAGAAGAAAAAGTCCTCAAATATCAGTTTATTTTGTTAAAGTCGTCAATCAAAAGGTAGTAAGGTTTTTTTGTTTTGTTTTTATCTAGACATAATGATTTGGTATTTTTCTTGGTCTGGGTGGAGGATGAGCTAGCCAGTTGCTTTTGAGGAGTTTGTGGACATCTCAAAGCATTCTCTGGCTGACATGTTCAAGACTGAACTTTCCAAAAAGTGCATTTTGTCCCAAAGTGCACATTCCCAAAGAAACTGTCCACTCTCTCCATCAGCGTACCCTCTCCTACTGGCTCCTGCAGACTGCCCCCACGGCCCCCAACCCAGCACTGAGCAAAAGTCATTTACGGAGTCACGCGAGCCCAACCCTGTCTTGGTCATTTAAACACGGCTATCTCTTCAACAACAAACAGCATCATAACACATCACCAAATTCGGAGGGAAAGTAATTTCTATTGCAAGAGGATATAATTAAAATTGGTTTAAATCAGATGCTGATTACCTTATTAAAAGTTTGGCTTTTTTTAAAAAAAAAAAAAAGGAAAAATAGAGCCAGATCTGTATCCACATGCTGTTAAGTGCTCAGGTTAGAGGCTATGAGAGGATTCCCTATGAAAACAGGCACAAATCTAAAAGGAAGAGAGTAAGACTGGGATGGATGTGCCCCTTTGCACCATCTGGATTTTCAACCCCACTGGAGGGTCTTGGAGGGGTGGTAGTAGGGGGGAGAGTGGACATGGTCTGATTCAGGAGGCTTCTCTCTGATGAGGGCTCAGTCAGGCAGTACTGTGGGAAGCAAATAAGACTCAAAGGGGCAGCCACCAGCCCAGGGCTGGGAGTCACCAAAGAATCAAGAATCTACAGAGCGTGAAGATAAATGCAGAAGGAAGGCCAAGTTAGAGGACGCTGGGCTGTGTTCCCCCACTTACATTCTCATTGACACGAAAAGGGTAGTATTGGAAACTCAGGCCTTCCTTCCAAGTGCCGGCAGCATTCTCCAACAACAGAATACTTGGACCTCATGTTCTTGTTTTTCTTCCCCAGTCTTTCTTCCATTGTAAACCAGTCATCAAAACTCTACTTCTCTAAAGGAAGAGGACTATAAGCAGTACACGGGAGTTGTTGGAACCCTCACACGCAGAGCATGTAAATTTGGGGACCTGCGGTTTTTGGTGGAAATGCACACGTGGGTTCGTTATAATGTTTTTAGGCATGTTTCCCACGTGCACTTATTGAAGCCTCACAGTGTGGCCCCAAGGATGAAATGCATCAATCTAGTGCTGGCAACAGCATCCGGCACATAAGTGGATCTGGGCCGGGTGTCATTACCATCATCCTCCCCGTTTTACAGATGAGAATACTGAGGGAGAGCAGTCGAGGAGCCTGCCCATGGTCAAATAACCCAGCCTCTCCTCTCATGGAATACTATCTGTCAACGTGGCCCTTCTCCCCACTTCCCCATAGCCACCTGGAGCGCTGCCATGAACTCCCCTGAGAACCAGGGCCTGTTTTCCATCCCCCAAGAACCGAGGGTTGTTGAGCATCTCTGCTTTCTGCCCTAGTGATGAATTTCTGACACCTACTATCAAGAGGAGTTTTCTCAAAAATATTTGCGGCTCTGCTGCCTGTGTTTCTGATAACTGGCTGCCCTTCAAAAATAACTTACCTACAAACCAGTTAGCACAGTTTGAGGGCAGACAGGGTTTGCTCTCAGTAACCATGTGTCACTAGAGTCCTCGAAGGACTGTTAGAGCAGCAGCTCTGGCTGGGTCACGTTAAGACTTTGGATCTGGTTAAACCCAAGCTACACTGGTCATCAGAGTTGTGTCTTTTTTCAGTTTTCCCTGGAAGGAAATATTTAGAACAAAACTAGTATCTAGCAATCACTGCAGCTAATTACAAAGGGCATTTGCTGAGAAACCAAATTGTTTTAATATGACCCCCAAATGAACTCTCAGACAACTTCTCAGATGGCCTAGCAATGCACAGTCGAATTCAGAATAGCTTTCCCTCATCAAATGTATTTAGACTCGTGTTCACTAGAACTTTGCTTTTCAACATTTCCATTTAAAAACAAACTGCTTAAAGGAGAATTAAAATTTTATCTTTATCAATGATCTTCAAATATACAAACCATATATAGTTGACCCTTTAACATGGGGGTTAGGGGTCCCAAGGCCCTGCACAAAGATCTGTGTGTAACGTCTGACTCCCCCCAAGTTTAACTAATAATAATCTAGTGTTGACCGGAAGCCTCACCAGTAAGAGAGTCAATTAACACGTCTTTCATACATCATATATATTATATACTGTATTCTCACAATAATGTAAGCCAGAGAAAAGTAAATGTTACTAAAAAATCACAAAACAAAAATACACTGACAGTACTATATTGTATTTATAAAAAAAAAAATCTGCATATAAGGGGACCAGAGCAGTTCAAACCTGTGCTGCTCAAGAGTCAGTTCTACTACATAAAAATATAAAGTGGTCCCAATTGAGGAAGAAAATAAACACATATTAGCCCAGAGAGATAGTGTATCAACTACCAAGAATAGTAATTCAGAAAGAAAAACAAATTTAACCTCATTCCATTGGGAAACTTCTAATTAATGTAAAAATGCAGATAGTTCTAAGACAAAAAATGAAAAAAGTAGAGATGGGGTAACAAGCCAATTACTAGTTATTACCGTCATGAAGGTACTAAATAATAATTAACAAGGTACATAGCATTTGACCCTCCGATTATGTGTGGAGTACTGTATTCAATCACACTGAAAGATAGGGCACCCCTCTGGCTTTCTCCAAGGGATGTAAGGGCAGCTGATCAGTTTAGTAAAAATTCACATTAATAATCAGATGAATTGTTTCTATGAGGCCAAAGAACAAGTTTAATTGAATTTCTGATTGAATTGATTGTGACAGTGTAGACAGTTAAGCTTCATATAATAAAATTAAAGTTTAAAAAACATTTTAAAAAAAGGAAAAGGAATATGCTTAATAAAGATGAAAAGATGTAGAGACTTGGCTTCCAGACCTTGATAACAAGATCAGAACAATTTAAGATTCTATTATCAAGAAGTGAGCAAAATATCCAAGGGCCGGGGGCATTTCCTGATGTATAATTAGACCCAAGTCTCCACAGGGCAGCATGAAATGGAAACTCAGTTATGGTCCACAGCATCTAGGCTTCAGAAACAGTCAAATCCAGGTAATTAAGGATCACAGTTATGTACAAGAGAAGGACTCAGAGAAGATGTGGGCAGAGTTTCTGATGCTGGAGTAACTGAATTGGTTGGGCATATAATCTCAATTATCCAGCCAATTAATCAGAAAATATGTACTACGTACCTACTTTCCATGAGGTCTTGAATATGTGGTAGGTAGCTTTCAATCCTATAGAATGAACATCTTACCAAGAGTACATCCCATTAATTCAGGCTGCAAGTACCAGGGTAGCAAACACATTTTTTCCAAAAACGTTTTTTTTTTTAGAGCAAAGTCACCAAATCCTGGGATGTCTATCTGGGAGAGGAGTGGGCTTATAATTAAGTCATCTTTTCAAATCTGAATTCTCTGAAACATACAGCAACTGGAAGTCCCTGATCATCCATGTTACAAAGAGTGGTTCCATTCCCTGCACACTCCTCATCCTTTCTGCCCGTATTCACAGAGTCCCCATAACGCAGGAGGCACTAGGCTAAGTATTCAACCATGTGCTGCCAAACCCACACAGTACACTGAACCACTAAAATTCAGCAACTGCCTGGCCAAACAAGAACAGACTTCCAGATCGTGGTCCCAATAAGCCTTCTGGGAAACTTTCACTACGATGACTTGATGAAGGGCATGAAACAGTACTTCTTGGAAAAGCACTTCATAACAATCCCTTACTTGGGTCATGTTTATTAATATCTTCGTAAGTTTTATCCAGCTAACTACTCACTCTAGCTTTTCCTTGACAGTTCTGAATGTTGGCTGCCAAAGATGCGGCATCTTCTCCTAATTTCTCCTCTTTCCTGTCCAAGGACGGGCTCTCTATCTGACACTGACTTTGTCCAACAAAAGCGTCCTCAGAATGCCTGGACCCACTTTAAACACAACAACTTTTGTAGATTTTTCTTTGTTCAGCCACCGGACTGTAGTACTTTTCCCTGCTGGAAGTGTATCAAACACAGTTCAGACAGAAGGCTGTTACCTGCCCCAGTAATCAAAGGACAGTGGTGTGTGATGGTGATCTGAGTACCGGTTGGAGTGGAGAAGGGAAAGGAGCTAGAACTGGACGCCCCCACCAAACGTCTGTGCACATTATGAATCTCCCTCTTGTTTTAATCACTTATTGCTATGAGTCTTTGGCTTGTATTATTACTGGCAACGACTACGCAGCTTTTCTCCCTGTCTTTCCAATCAGGGGTCTGTTTCCCGATTTGGGCTTCAACGGGGCAAACAGACCTTCCTTTCCGGGGCCACGTTCGCTCATGTATCTTCTCTTTCTCCTTCTCAGACACGAGTCACATTTGTATTTTAGTCTACAAAAGTAAGGATGGATGTTGGGCAAGCACGGTCTCAAATTGAGGGTTTAAGAACATCTCCAGCTAGACAATCCTAACACTTTTTAAGGCACAATGCTTAGAATGGAGAGCACTTTCAGGTAGTAACAGGCAGTGATTTTTTTTTATTTATGAAGATATGGTCCCCTTGGGCACCAGAGCTGGTGACGCTCTGCTGTCACGATGGCCTCAGTCAGGCTGCTGACACACCACGTGTGGAACCTCTAGGGACACAGAGTTACTCCCGCACAGAGCAGCACCACACGGTCCATGTTTTGGAGGACACATGTGACTCTACCCCAGAACGAGATTTCTCTTTGAGCAGACCATTCCAAGTGAACTTTCTGGACTCTCTTAGGACCTCCTCTGTTGAAGGACATGTACAAGAAGGGAGCTGTTTCTGTAGTGTGCTTACATTTCATATCACTATACCCCTATTTCCCTGGTCACGAAGCCTCCTCTAATGATCGGGGAAGGGGGCTTTTCAGTAATCAATTCAGAATCCGTCCATGCTCACCTCATTTCCTGGGCCATACGTTTTATAACCTGAGCTGTCACAATTCTACAAAGCGCTGGGCAGTTACTAGCTATAAATCTCAAGGTGAGTCTCCTGGTTCTGCCCAGAAATAACAGATCTCCATGTATCCATGACTACTGACTCATTCATTTATTCCATAGACATTTATTGATCACTAAGGATACACCAGTTCCTGGATAGGTACTGAAGAAGCAATCAGACTGGTTCAGAGACATCAAGGGGTCTGTTCCAAGGTCCCATTAGAACATGTCAATGAAGGTTAGGGCTTCCTTCCACTTCGTGGAAAGAGAACGCCAATCAACTTCACTAGCTGTTCGAGAGTTCCTTCTCAGTGATAAGACCTTCCCACATCTGAATTCACCATCCTAACCATAGAGGAAAAGAAAAAACAAAACAAAACAAAACCAAGGCATCACAGCCTCAGCTGCTACCAAAAAGAGGGTTGATGCTCATTTACCAGGGGTCAGTGTTCTTGTTTTGAGTTTCCAGTCTTGGAGGGTAGAAGAACAGATTGGCAGAAATAAGCCAGCCAACAAGTAGAATGTTATAAGGGTGACGCCTGTACAGAGGAGCATGAGATCATTCCTGCTGGATGTGCAGGGCTGAGTTCCACAGAGGAGCTGTCATTTACACTCAGTCTCGAAGAATACATTTATTTTGTCTGAAGGAACCTTCTTTCTAGGACTGAGCAAGCCAAGACACAGGAAGGACCCATGGGGTATGTTTAGAGTAACAAGTGGCTGGTCCCTCTAGGAAAATACATTCCACTGTGGTTAGAAATAGAAGATAAGGGACACCTGGGTGGCTCAGTGAGTTAAGCCGCTGCCTTCGGCTCAGGTCATGATCCCAGGGTCCTGGGATCGAGTCCCGTGTCAGGCTCCTTGCTCAGTGGGGAGCTTGCTTCTCTCTCCGCCTCTGCCTGCCTCTCTGCCTGCTTGTGTGCTCTCTCTCTTTCTCTCTGACAGATAATAAATAAATAAATAAATAAATAAATAAATAAATAAGAAATAGAAGATAAGTTTATATATAAATTCTTGGCATGGCTGCCCAGTCACAGAAATTAAACTTTTGAAGGTCTAAACACAGAAATTAAAAATAAATTATTTGGAAGTATGAGGTGAGAGTAGGCATAAAGAATTCAAGGAACCATGCTTACCTACATTACTTTTACCAAGAGAATTGGGTAAGTCCAGCCACATCTGAAAGGACTAAAAGAGCTAGTGGAATCACTTCACATTGAAAGTCTCGAGGCTGATGTATTCTAAGCTAGGAGTCTGTGCTGTATCGAGAAGAAATTCCAGAAAAGTCCTTCTCAGTCTTGGCTTTCCCCAACTTCTGTTTATCCTGTGATGAGATTCCCTTCTCACTAGACTATTGACTAACTTAGTAACAGCCTGCAGGACCTCAAACTATAAACAATTTTATGATGATGATGTCAGTGTTGGCTTGAATTTTGAGTAAGTATGTCTGGCCAATCAGGAAGAAGTGGAGAAAGAGAACCAACTGGGTCCATGTGGTTGCAACTGATTAGCACATGGCTACACCCAGTTAGCCTCACAGAAGGGAAGTGTGGTGCTGGCACGGCAGCAACACCCTGTCTGGCCACATGGGCGCTGACAGAGAGGCTGGGCGTGGCCGGCAGAAGTGCTGCCACCTTCTCGAGAGAAAGAGGTGAACTGTGCTCCCTTCCTCCTTCCCAATTCCTTGTAGCGAGGGGGTCTTCATTCTCTCCACCACTCCACCCCAGCCAAGGATAGTGAGGGGCACCGACACAATAAGCTGACCTCTAACCAGAAGTATGTGTAAGTCTGTGATCTTTTCTGTTGGGCACAGTCCAAAGGCAAAGAACCTGACAGGTTGGAACCTGAGTGACAGCCCTAGACCACCTTTAAGATGCCAGCTTAGTGGTGGCTTCCTCTGACTTAGCACATCAAATCCTGACTTCTAGGTCTAGTTTGTGAGGTCTGTCCTTGACAGCACAGAGGCCCTAAATAGGAAGAAGGACAGTCCCCGCTGTATAAAAATGCACCATGCTTACTCTTGCAAGTAAGTATATCTTTCTAACGCAATCCCTTCATCTGGAATTCACTTCTCTCTCATCTAAATCCATCCAAATATTTCTAATTTTTCATTCACTTAGTAATTACTAAGGACTAGTGTTAAGCCCTAGGGATAAAAAGCTCAAGAAGGCATGGTACCTGCTCTCAAGGGTCAAACAGTCCACTTCTAGGTTTCAAATTTAATGCCAACTCCAATCACTTACTACTGAGCTCTATACTCAGGCTGAATAATGAGAATGAGTATCAGGCCTGATTGGCCTATCCACCACCAGGACAGTAGGAGTTAGTGGAGGTGTGCATATTTGCTGTCTCTGGGTCTAGCTCAATTTCTGCCTCCTTAAAAAAAATGTTTCCCCTACCATCCCCATTCCCCAGTGTTCAATAACATCATTCTTCTGCATCTTACAGTTTAGAACCAGATTATACCACCTGACATTAAATTCGATTTGTCGTGCACGTTAAGTCTTCCTTCCACAACTAAAATACAAGTCGACTGAAGGCAGGGGCCAAGTGTGCATGTTCCGTAATGTGGAAGAATGAAGCACCGATAAAATGCTCCGAAAGTACTTGTATAGTTGGCATGGGAACAGACACACAATCCTACCACTAACTCTTCTCATTCTCTTCAATACTTTCAGTCATGGTACCTTTGTGTTCTCAGGGCCATTTTCATAATATCACAGAATCAGATTATACTAGAAATAAGTGAGGGCTTTAAAGTTCCAGCACTAGGGGGTCAGAGCTCCCCCTGGATCTCGGAGGGGATTCTTAGGGCTATGGGAAAAGTTGCTGTAAGCTTTGAGCGCCACAGTTGGATTGAGCCCAGCATATCACCAGGTTGATCAGAGTGTGGCTCTAACAGCTGGTCAGTGGGAACAATTGCAAGCCACTCTCTTTTGGCAAGTGGCTTTATGGCCTAACCACAAATTTTGTCTCTTGTTAATAAATCATGGAAAATAATTTACTGTGAAAACTAAAATTATGTTCACTTCAACTTCCTAGCTCGTAGAAAAAGGTAAGGATACAAATTACTTCCAGATCACCAAAACCAAACATGATTCAGTCATTTAGGATGAACTTTTACAAGTCCAACCCAATATTTACTGAGCTTCTAACATGTATTTAAAACTTTATTAAGCACTGCATATGAAGTTTATGAACCCTCTGGGATCCTATAAGTTATTTGGTCAACAGAAGAAATGAAGATGACTCAACCAACAAATAATGCAGGACAGTATAATCTAGTGTTACACCCAGGTTAATACCATGTCATTGCTACTAATAACTGAATTGATATTTAGAATTTAGTTGAGAGCCATGTTAATGCTTAAATCCCAAGCCATTAGAGCTGCTAATACTTGTCATGCACTAGCAGATCAATTTCAGGGTCACTGCTATTTTTTTAAAACACTGAGACAGAAATCCTTGAAGCTGTCCCTACCTGCAAAATATGTCTAGAAATATCTATTTCAGATAAATTTAGACCGAATAAATGGTATTTTTAGCAACCATAATTTCTACAGATGTGGGCTAAGATTTATGGTTAATCTGTTTTCCAGTTCAAAGCAAAAGAGCAGTTTAAAATTGGAATCTTTTAATATATCTTGATCAACCAAGATGACCTAGTCCAAGTACATTCAATACATTTTCCTCTGATGTATTCAAACTGGATTTGCTGATAAGATTTCCTTATCCCTAGTCTTTTCCTGTATAACAAAGAAATTACACAGATCATTTAGGCAAGTCTTTCCCACTCCTCTATCACTCTAGCAACATTTTGAATAACCAAGACGAATCAGGAAATCAAGTTTTTTTGTTTTGTTTTAGGCACAGTTATTCCAATAAGTGATCAATGCTCCATTTCACTTTGGCTGTGTGGATAAGACCTTAAAAGACTTTTTAGCCAAAAATACCACTAAGAAAAAAAATGTGCCAGACCAAGGAAGCCAGTAGTTCACCCCAAGGCTCCCCACTCAGTCCAAGGTGATGAATGCTTAATGTATAACACTCATCATTTAGAGGTCCCTCATCTAATTTAGTGAAGTATTCATATTTTATTGCATTATTCCGAAGTAGTCACATTTCAGAAGTGTGTTTTTCTACTTTAGAAGTATTAATTTTAAGATTTAAAATAAAGTGAATTCCTTTAATGTACTCATGATGATCTGCTTTACATACCAATTTTTAAGGATTCTATCAGGTTAAAATAGAGTGACACTCTGAGTAGCTGTTTATTCTAAGATTTCTGCTCAAATGCCTTCTCTTGCCTGAATTATCTATATAACTCCAGAGGAAGCTGGACTGGGTTTGTTAAAGCTGGATAGAAAATCCCTACTGTCCTAATTCCCCAAACAATCCCCAATCTCCCCCTCACAGTGTGCTGGAAGGCCTTGTGTAAGATAGCACCATATAAAATTACCCTCCTAGGTACTCTCCAGCATCTCCACAATCAACTGAGCAACCTGTAAATTTACATTCCAAAGCCCAGGGGCACAGCTACCAATAGGACCTCATCCCTCCTCAATCTTTGTCTTTCTCTTTAAACAAGAAAACCTTATGTTAATGGAGAGATTATTGAAAGAGTCTCCTTGTAAACCCATGAATGCCTCTTCACAGACTGTACAAAAAGCAGAGCTCTATGAACAGTACAATAGAGTCAACTCATCTTTTTGAAAAGCTCAGCATCAGCCTTAGAGAGAACTTAAATTGTTCCAATTCCTAGATCTCCATTAAAACATCATGAGTCCATGTGTAGGTCACTGTGAGTCCGTGCACACACGTACGCAAAGGCAAGCTTACTGCACAGAGGGTGGTCCTGTTCAAAATCAGGACTTAACCTGGACACTGGATTAAATAATTCATTTTTTTCAAACTATCCAATAAGATCATCTGCTCATTCTTTAGTATTTTCTTACCATTGACGTACCTGAAGCAAGTACCTTGAAAATAAAACACCTAAATACCAAAAGCCCATATAAAATATATCTCAGAAATTCAAATTTAACAAAAAGCCAAATATAAATTAAAGAAATATGGATGCTCTCTGCAGACTCACAATATCTTGTTAATTGCAAAAATAAATAAAAATTAAAAAGGGCAACTGGGAAAATGCACGTTTACTAGATAACCTAAAAAGTTTGGGAATGGGTTACTGAACTAACACTCTGGTCACCTAAGACACAGCAAACTATACTCAAAATTACACCTTTTAACAGTACTGAGTTGTACAACACAATACATTGTTATCTATATACATGGTGTGCCCACCCCCCCAACCCCCGGCAATTGTGCTCAGAGAATCCCCTACACAGAATACAATGTGATTAGTGCCTGGGAGAATTAACAAATTTTTTATTATTATTATTATTTTTATAAAGGCACTCTAGGATTCTTGAGTTTCTTCCAATTATTGCTGTGGAACATCATCATTTTAGGGTTTATAAAATGTCTAGATACTGAATCTCTCTGTTTTGCACTCTGAGGTCTACCAGTAATTTCTTACCCTGGAATGAGCTGATTATAAATTTGTATTTGGCATAAGCTCTTAACTAAACCAGCTAAGTACACTGAAATTAGATCCTCTTTAGTGTTTCAAATTATGTAAATGGAAATACACATTTAACAGAAAAGGCATGTTCATCCATTTTCCAGAGGCAGCCAGGTGTTAGAGCTACTGCCTCCCCAGCCCAAGTTTCCATTGTACTCAGGCTACAGCTTTCCTCTAAGTAAGCCAGTCAGAGAGATCAGCAAAGTAATTCCAGTTTTAATCGAGGAAGGAAAATAACTTCATTTTGCCAAAAAGGAGAAAAGGAGGTGCCACTAATAACGGTTTTTTAAAGAATAAAATGGAAACTATTTTTAAACATTAACATATGCAAAGACTTCTAAGAGCTCAGGCCTCCCGGAATAAGCGAATTGCTAGAAAGTTACTTGGAATCACCCACAGACAATAACTGTCGGTGGTTTCATTTCAGGCAATGGGCTTGTGCCAAAAGGGACTGACATCTTGATGAAAGGATCACCAAAAAGTTGTGAGAATTTTTCCATGAGTAAAAATCCTTCCAAGAGCAACAAACTGTGATTTCTTATCCTGCCACCATACATAAGGGACAACTGTAAGAAATTAACAACATGTAATAATAATTCAGATTTACTCTTGTGCATTCAAATCGTTCCAACTTTCATTCTCGGCTTTGGCACACACGCTGGCCTTTCACGAAGCTCACTGCACTCACTAACACAGAAACATGATATTTACTCCCCGAGCGTGACCTATAGGGCTAGTTCTGACAGGGTAAGCGGTCAGATTTATGTCTAACCAAACTGGTCACTGGACGTATTACAACATACATGAACCTTCATGGTCTAACTACGGAGACACAGGGGGTAAGATTCTAGATAAAGAGCTACCAGACAAGCGGATGGGGCCAGTCTCAGTAAAAAAAAAAAAGAAAAATACTTTGCGGCAGGGCATTTTATTACCGTCCTAGCACTCTGAGACAATGGCTGATTAGGAATTTAATATAAAGTTAGGAATGTTCATGCAAAACCCCCGGACCAGTTTAATTTTCTGCTCATCCCTTTTGCCCTTCTACCTCACGTTCCTTAATTTGGCCTCTACGCTCTGAGTCTGAGTAAGAGCTATTTTACTTGAGGCTCTGACACCCACCTGTTGAACTGACGGTGAGGCATACACAAAAAATAAAGAGCTTCCTTGCTAATAGGATTCAAACTGAACTCATTTAATTGCTCTGATTCATTCTTCTCCTTGGAACCTTATACTTGGGTTGTTCTCAAAGAAAACATCCAGTATATCAGATTCGATTTTGATTCATTAAATTCCACCCTCGTTTACAAAAAAAAAAAACCCTAAAACTAAATTTGGAAATCACACATTCTAAGTGGCAAAGAGGTGTTTTAGAGAGTATAAACATCTGCAGTGGGACATGTTGTACTTAACTGAAAAGTTGGACATTTCTGTTATTTTTTTGCAGTCCAACCTTATTTCCAAGGAGGACATTTTTTCATACGAGGCCAATGTAGTTACTCAACGGCTTCTGATATGTATTTCATCTCTTTTGCTCTTTAATCAGTCACCAAACACGAAACTGCCCTCTCTGTGGATCATAATACTTGTCTGAAATAGTCACACTTTCCTCTGGAGGTAGCATGCTTGACTTCTGAAACCGAGTAATGCCCCTCAGAAGTGAAGTTACAAGTCCACAAAAAGTATCAATACCATTTGAGATACAAGAGACAGAGTATAGTAATATCAAAGTCCATGTTCTTCATATATATTGCTCTTAAGGCGAGCAGATACTATGGCTGTTTGGTTAGCAGGACACAGACTCCTACTCTGTGGGTAAGTTCTAGCTACCTCTAAACTGGGACCCACTGCTTTGTCTGAGATCTACTGTTGCCCCCTCTTCTCTGCGTGTCACAACACATCACTCTTCTTAAAGAACAGAACAGTTCCGTTGTTCAAGTTAAATAAATCTTCGGTTCTGAAAGAGGAATTTCAGTCCTCTATTCAAAATGATTGCAAATCAAAAGATCTAATTCACCACATCCAGTTCATATAAATTGCTGTACTGCAAAGCTCCCACATGCTGGAGAGAGAGAGACCCTTTTAAAGGTCAAATGGGGTAGGAACAATAAGGGGTTGAGGCAGGATGAAGGCGGGTGGTTGATATTTACATGAAATAAAGACTGACAAGAATCTACTGAGAATCCCCTCTGATGACCCATTCTTACCATTTTGAGAATCGCTAACAGTCTTGGCCTCGCACCCTCCCTCTCTTCAGTCCAGGGAGACCAACCTGCAAAATATGTTTAAACACAATAGACAAATCGCCTCACCGCAGGTCAGCAAATGAAAAATGTCTGTTGAAAGGTTACAGACAAATAGCCATTTTCCGTGGTTAAGATAAGTTACATGCAAATTATTGTAACCACTGGGGCTTCGGAGAGAGCTTTCCAAGGGTCTATAGGCTTAAGTAGGGGACAAAGGAATCCCTGGTACCCGCTTTGCAGAGTCCTGGGCTATTCTTAGTGTTTGGTTCATCTTTAAATTGAAGGAGTTCAAAAGGTTTAGCAACTTAAAAGTAGAACCAAGTGATAAAGATAGATTGTTTTCTGGCTGCTCTTTGTTCCCAGACATACTACTGGCAGTATATTTGCAATCAAGACAGCAGAATAGGAATCAGCCTTCCACCGTGTAGTGTAATGCCTCAGAGTGGATATTTTTGGAAATGGCACTGCATTACATAACCTTCCGTGTTTAAAAAAAAAAAAAACAAAAAACACTACACTGGGGGGGGGGGGCAAGTCAGGAATATACACCATTATGCCCTTCTCTCTATACCAAACAAACACTAACGTATATGCTGCAGTGATCTTCCTCTCAGCCTTCATGTCAGCAGAACACGGTTCTTTTGTTAACATAAGTTATGACAAAAATTAAGATGAATGGAGAAACTAAAAGTTCTCCAAGAGGGTATCATAAGCTCTTAGAGTTTTCCTATAATGTTATCATAGATACACATAAATGCAAATCAGATTATCATCATCATCAAGCAGAAAGCAGTCATTTCTTTTTAAGCCTTCCCTCCCCCAAAGTTCAAGTGCTTTATAAGAAAATGCAGAAAAAGTGTTGCAAGATCGAATGTCTGAGAAGACCCTTGGCGGTGGCAGCAGCGCGGAGAGAGTAATAAAGTGTACGGATGGAGGGACACGAATTCATTTAATCAAGGGGGTGGGGGGGGCATGCACCAAAGTGCTCCTAATGCAAAGAAACAAAAACAGTTCCTAACAATGCTTTATGAGCAAGAAGAACAAAAATTAACCACACCATCAAGCAAAAAACCCCACCCCTTCCCAAAAGAATTCTCCCTCTTAACTTGTGCATTTAAAAAAAAAAAAAAAAGCCCAAGTTAAATTCCAGCCTTAATGCAGCAGGACCAAAATACCAGTATTTCTTCAAGGTACACGCTTCGGCTCTTTAAAATTGAGAGGGAAGAAGCATGAACTCTGCAGGGCTGAAGGGTCCAGCTAAGAGCAATGGCAAGAAATCGACACAAAAGAGAAAGCAGCGCTCCCGGCCGGGGATGGGAATAGCATATACTTACAGACAAAAGCCCCGCTCCCTGTTCACTCTCTCCTCTCTACACCTGAAACACAAATGTGGATGAAAAAGGGCATCATGCTAGAAAGACAGCTTGGGGGGGGGGGGGGGAAGGGGAGGGGGAGGGGAGGGGGAGGGGAAAGGGGTGGAGGAAGAGGAGAGAGGAGGGGGAAGGGAAACAAAACCCAAACCGGCTTCACTTCCAAGAAGTGCAGCCGTGGAAAAAGGAGGAGGGGAAGGTCTCCCTGCCTCCCGCTCTCTCCAAGAGTGTGTGTGTCTCTTTCTCTAAGAGTCTCAGTCTCCCTCTCTCTCTCTCTCTCCCTCTCTCTGCTGCCAGTGTGCTAGTGAACAATGAGCTAATTCTGATGGGGCTGGCGCAGCGCCAGCGCCCCAGCCTTGCTGCCACTGTGCGGCCGCGGCGGAGCCAGACTGCTTACTCGGCAGGAATCGGCGACTCGGGGCCCCATCGGCGAGCGGCCAGCGCGCGCGCGCCCAGGCACCCCGCACCCCGAACGCCCCGCGCGCCCCGCGGCCCCCACTGCGCCCGCCGGGTTGTGGGGGCCCTGGGGCACAAAGGGGCCCCTGCAGACCCGCGCGCCGCCCCGGCCCCGCCCCGGAGCGCGGCGCGCACACACCCCGGCCCGGTCTCTCCCGCCCCGGGCGGGCTTCTACGCCTCGACGTGCGGTTGCTTTTCAGACAAATAAGGAGGCGGAGGAGGCGGTTTGGGGGCGCGCCAGGCGTGAAGGCGGCCAGAGCGCTGCACAGCCCGGCAGGCCGCCAGGCCGCGGGGAGAGGCGGCGCGGCCCGTACTGTAATAATAAACCTGCAGCAGAGGGCATCTGAGGGAAAGAGGACGGCGACGGGCGGCAGCCGCCTTCCCTTTTATGTGCCTGTCCCGAGCGAAGCAGAAAATGGTGCCCGCCGGCGGCGCGGAGCCGCACACCGACACACAAAGAGCCGCGAGGCACGCGTTTGCGCACGGCCCGGCCGGCCCGCAGCCCCGCCGGCTCCCCGCGCCCGCCCCAGTCCGCGGGAAGCCCGGGCTGGGGAGCACCCCGAAGGCCCAGCCCCGAGGCCCCATGGCTGCGCGCGCACACTTGGGCACACGCTTGTGCACAGGCAGCACGCACGCGTGCACACGGCTGCACGCGCCCGAACAGGCAAGAGGGGCGACCTGGTGTGATCAGCCCGAGACACACTCCACTCTTGCTCCTTTTTCCTTGAAGGATTTAGCCTGTTACCCCTGCTCTTTGCCCTACTAAAATAGTACTTTTTAAATTCGGAGATTGCATTTTTAAAAAGTGCTTTACATTTCGGATTTTTAAAAAAATTGTTCTTATTTAAAATCTGACTATCTTCATAGTAGTGTAACAGCTCAAAATTTTGCTACAACTTGGTTTTGTTGCCAACAAAACAGAATATCATTTTATGGTAAATGTCAGATGTTAGAGGGGAAGATTATTTCCTAATTAAAATGCTTTGCCAAGAAGAAAGATATAAAAGATCATAACCTCTTCTAAATTTACATTCACATTTTAGTTCTAATCACTGAAAGCAGTGTTTTCCCACTGGTGCGGGGGAGGGTGCGGGGGAGGGAGAATTTACAACAACATGTTTATGGATGGTCTTATTTTTTAGATTTAAGGGTTTTTTGGGGGTATAGATAGAGCACACCTTAAATAGCAATATTTTACACTCTTAATTCTGAATAATAAATTATCTATAAATTTGTTGCCAGGCCCATAGATCTTTCACACTACAAAAGCCCCTGCCGAGGCAAATCCTTATTAAGCTGCCAGTGAATGTGACACATAAGGGACTAGCTAGGAGTTTCCCTGTATTAATCTAAAACATCACATTTTTCCTGCAAAAAACTTACCTTGGAGCCATTACTAGGAAAAAATCGAAGACACAAAACTCATCAAACCTCCTAAATGCCTTCAGAGCCAATGTTCACCTCTCAAGTAGATGGTCTGGGGAGTGAGTCAGAAGGTGGGACAGGAAGAAACTCAGGCTGCTTCGGTAGGTCTAAATCCCCAGAAGTCTGGTTCAAAGGCACCTCAACATTGAGATCTTTGGCCTCAAAAGTAATCCAAGAAGGCACTGTACTTCCACATCAATCAAAAATCTATCCCAGGAACATACGTTCAAAAATTACTTCTACAAGAAAACATACACACAACACACTGACTTTAGTATTTATGCAAAACTTAACTAAGATGCTCTTTAAAAACACAGAGAAATTTGGGATTTATTATATGTTATTTTTTTCTTTGCTATAGCCACAAACATACGGGTGACATCGTTTTTTTTTGTTTTGTTTTTTTAAGAAATAAGAACACTGGGTCAGAATCATAGTCTATTTACTGTGTTCCAGAAAACGGTTACAATCTGACTATCGAAGAAACATTCTTGAGCCCTTCTGGGTAGAGGAGACTGTACTAAACACTATGGACATGAAGGAACTTGCGCCATGCCACCTCACTCAGGAGACGTGAGGATAGCCAGCTCCCACAATCCTGGCTAGCACACACCAGCCCCTCCCATCTGTCCTGCAGGTTGTACGGCAGACCCACTCTCCTGAAATACCTTTCTAATCACAGCACCCCCTACTTCATTACAGGATAAAGACCACACTTTAACCTTCCACTCAGATCTCACCACAGTGTGACCTCAATCCAACTTTCTAGCTTCATCATCCAGTTCTTTGCCAGTCGTAGAATAGCAGCCCTCCAATTCAGTCTCATTGATTGCTTAGGGCATATATTTATCCCTAGACCATTCGGGAAGCAAAGTCACGCTAACACTGACTTCCAACAGGATGCCTCAACGTCAGTGCTGTTGACTTCTGGGGCTCAATGATTTTTTATTTATTTATTTTTAATTTATTTATTTGACAGATAGAGATCACAAGTAGGCAGAGAGGCAGGCAGGCAGAGAGAGAGAGAGTGAGGAGGAAGCAAGCTCCCCTCTGAGCAGAGAGCCTGATGTGGGGCTCGATCCCAGGACCCTGGGATCATGACCCGAGCCGAAGGCAGAGGCTTTAACCCACTGAGCCACCCAGGTGCCCCTGAATGATTTTTTGATGGGGCCAAGGTGTGGGGCGGAGGAAGGGAGAGGTCCTATTTCTTGTAGGATGTTTAGTGGCTTCTCTGGCATCTACCAACTGGATGCCAGTTGCAAACCCTGGTGGTGACAACCAAATGTGTGTCCAGAGATTGTCACATGTTCCTCGAAGGGGCAAAGTTGCCCTTGGTTGAGAACCATTGTCTTAAACAATCAGATCCATTTGTTGAGGTGGGAGAGGGGGCCTCCCCTGAGTCATGTGGACTGTGTGCAGGAGGGACAGAGACCTGAACAAAAGCAATGTGTTCTTGGGAAAGATGGCAAAGAAGTGGGCAATGTCCTTATCTTCATGGAATCTGCAGTCTGGGGCGAGGGGGTGGAGAAGCAACCTAAGCCAAAGCTGCCGCACAGAGTGATAAGGACAACTGTGGACCGAGCTCCGCACAGGGCGCCCTGCAAGGTTGGAGGCTCCTTTCTCAATCAGACCAGGGGGCTCAAAGACAGTTTTCTAAAGGAGGCTATGCTTAAGCTGAATCTGTAAAGAGTGAAAAAAAGCCAGCAAACTGAAGAAGGGGGAAAGTGACATTTGGGGTAGAGGCAGGGGTAAATCATGAGCTAAGGAATTTGCTTGGTGACTGGGGATAGCCAGGTGATTCCAGAACGCAAGAATCCTAGGTCAGAAGCTGACCCTTGTGTTCTGTCCTTTGCATGGTTGCCAAAGAACATTCCATCCAGGGTTTGGTCAAAAAGAGGATAGGCTTGGGGCACCTGGGTGGCTCAGTGGGTTAAGCCTCTGCCTTTGGCTCAGGTCATGATCCCAGGGTCCTGGGATCGAGCCCCGCATCGGGCTCTCTGCCCAGCAGGGAGCCTGCTTCCCCTCTCTCTCTGCCTACTTGTGATCTCTGTCTGTCAAATAAATAAATAAATAATATCTTAAAAAAAAAAAAAAAGATTCATCTTTAAAAAAAATGAGGATGGGCTTTAGATGCAGGCTTTTCCTTCAACTTCCCTTAGGTATTTCATTCTCAAATGTATCTTCATATATTCAAATGCATCTCAAATATATAGTCTTGCAATTGTGTTTATCTTCTGTGTCATTCATGGCTCCGGGTAACAAGTTCCATGAGTTTGGGCTCTGGGCAAAAGGCTGGATGTAAAGTGGTCAGAGTCAGCGCTCTGTGACCCCTGAGAACTGATTTAACCTTCTTTACTGTTCGACTGGGGTTTACACCAGAGGACCAGAGTGCTGTGTTACATGAAACTACAGACTATGTTTGGCCTTTAGCTGCAGTTACACAGGCTCAAACAGTAGGTATTATAAGTAGCTTTATACAACCAAACTTATACAATGTATCTTCTCTGAGCCTCATCTCCTATCCTCTTCGGCTTAGTCTTGATGCTGCACAGTTTCCGAGTGAGTGACTCTGTGACATGACTCTTGGACCTTTTCACTTGCTGTACCTGCTGCCAGAATGGCCCTTTCCCTTTCCCCAGTGTGTTTCTTCCTTCATAAATTTAGGTTATATATCATTTCTTTTAGGAAATGTGCTTTGAACCTCTGGCCCGATTTAGAAAGGAGTCTTTGTGCTTAGGGGTTG
This sequence comes from Martes martes, assembly GCF_963455335.1. NCBI lineage: Eukaryota > Metazoa > Chordata > Mammalia > Carnivora > Mustelidae > Martes > Martes martes. The sequence continues at coordinate 34,293,667 of NC_137892.1, read as the reverse complement.
CCACTGTCCTTATCACACTGCTGTAACCTTGGCTTTATTTTTCTGTCTTTACCACCAGACTGTAAATTCCATGAAGGAACAGACTATAGTAGACATTTCTGGTAACTTGCCTAACACCCATTGTTTCTTTCCTCCTCCTCTTTCTTAATGAAACCCTGATTTGTCCTAGTCTTCCTCCCTCCCATCTCCCCCTCCCCCCACCCCCCTGCCCTATAGTCCCTAAGTTCCAGCAAAAGTGATTCTGAAGAACAGACCCTGGTGGTTTTAGCCCATCAGTGTATTAAATTGTTCGGAGCTGATAATGGGCTATAGATAAGCATGTGACCTAAGTTCAACCAGTCAAACTGAAAGGAAAGAATTTTATTGCATGCTTGAGCTAAGAAATTTAAATTCTATGCTTAAAGCAATATACAACGATCGATGATATTTAATCTGAAAGTGACATGAACAGATTTTTTACCTCCTAGAAAGATTATTCTTCGCGCAATTCAGAGGATGCATTTGGGTAGGAGAAGGGGAAGAACTGAGGAAGTGAGATCAATTAGGAGACTATTTATAGTAATCCAGGTGAGGAATCCTGAATGGCCCATGGGAAAGGAGAAGAGGAAAGGAGGCAGAATTGCAGGGTTCCTTGGGGGCTTGATAGAGTACAAGAGATTAGCTAGAGAAAAGAGTTTAGGATGATCCCAGATTTCTGGCTTTGTGACTGCTCATGCTCCTTCCTAAAATGGAAAATATGGGAAGAAGAGTGGATTTGGGAGGAGAAGGGAGTGACAATGAGTTCAGTTTTATACCTACTGAGAGTAGAACCCTCATAGTCTATGTTCCAACAGCAAGCCGTGAATAAGTTTCTTCTCGCCATCTCCCTCTTCCTCCTACTTCCTTCCCAAGATGGGTTGACTCGTGTCCCCTCCAAAATTTCTATGTTGAAGTGATAACGCCCAGTACCTCAGAATGTGACTGTATTTGGAGATAGGGTCTTTAAATAGATAATTAAGGTAAACGAGATCTTGAGGGTGGGTCCTAATCCATTGCGACTTGTGTCTCTGTAAGAAGAGGAGATTTGGGCACAGTCACACACAGGAAAGCCCATGGGAAGACATAGGGAGAAGACAGCCATCTACCAGTTTCTCTCTCGGTCTCTAGAGCTGTGATAAAATAAATCCCCCTGGTTTAAGCCACCGGGTCTCTAGAGCTGTGATAAAATAAATCCACCTGGTTTAAGCCACCGAGTCTGTAGTACTCTACTATGGCAGCCTTAGCAAACTAATGCACCTTCCTTGCACCAAACATCCGGAAGGGTAGAAGATCTGTAATATTTCTGTTTGTTACGAGTTTGGGGATACTATAAAAATGGAAGGTCCAAGAAAGATCTGGAAGCTAAAGAAGTAATATGTTCTCCAAGGACAAGGCTTTGTCCCAATCTAGAAAGTCCCATTAAATATGTATATAAAAGTTGGAGTTGTGGAGGCTAATCTGAAATTCAGGGTCCGTGGTTCTCAGAACAGCATTCCGAAACACATAAGGAAACCTATTTATGATCTCGCCCCTGTCTACTTGCAAGTTTCCAGCTGTATTTACACAGCTGGTGAAGGCAGCACAGATGAGGATTCTCCCTTTACCACTTAGAAACCCACACTGAGAATAAGTTCAGAAAATGCCTCCGTATTTGAAAATTCAGTAAGCCTCAGGAAGGAACACAAAACATCAAGAACCAAGCCACTGACACTGGGGACACCGGCAACGAAAGGAGGAAAAATAGGTGTAAACTGAGCAAAATGTGAAATATGAATGTGGAAGCAAATTCAGGATACTTATAACCCATGCCACTCTAGAAAACATAATGATGAGCATAGCATTTAAAAGATCAAGGACAAATGTAAGAGGTGAGGAACTTTTGAAAGTCATGGTACCCTCAGGCCTATATTTTGTCCAACATCTGGAAATAATTGGAAATCCCTGGAAAAGTCAAGTTAACCTTTCTAGAGGTGAAGAACAAGCTAGCTGTTGCAGAAACAAAGAGATAAATGGAAGGAATGTCTCAAAGGAAGATTTATCCAGATTATCCTACCCTACAAAACAGACCATATGAAACACATTTAAAAATTTGCCTTCTGCTTGTCTTAAAAGTTATCTGAATGGTGATGCAAAGCTTTAAAAATAATACTGGTGGTTAATGCTGTTCCAAAACAAGTAAAAGGAAATTGTTTTAAAATTCCAGTGGGTGTGCACCCTGTATGTGTGTATGTGTGTGTTAGCTAATTACCCTTAACAAAGAATGTTTTTTTCCTAGGGGAAATTGTAAAAGTGATTAACGTAATCAATGTGTATTCTCCATAATGCTAGAGAAATGCAGAATTAATACCCTAAAAGACTCACAAACTATATATCATTACATGATGTGAAGGTAGTGCTTGTCTTATCATTCAAGAGGTGGAGTAAGAAAAAAATGTCCTTAGATTTAAATGTCCCCGATACTGTGCTGTGTTTACAGTGTTCCATACATACTAAGTCTAATTCTGAAACTAACTTGAACAGCTTGATTGCTGAGCAAAGTTCTGTCCCCATTACTGCCATCCTCAGACTCTAGGATTCCAGAGAGCCCGAGATGCCCAGGGATCTCGTTTGGGGCACCTTCCCCACTTGACCACTCAGTGGAGAGGGAAGGAGGGGCTGACACCAAAGAAAGAAATAGCTGATTGGAAGACAAGGCTCTTTGTCTTCAGAATGAGTTTTTTCTTCTTCTCAGAAGTTGGGGTAATTTACCTCTTCTCCTTGTGGAGATACTCAAGAAGCCCTAGCCAGAAGCTTCAGATATCAGATTCCCCTGGAATTCATAGAAATACAGATGTAAAGAATAACGGAAGTGTTTGGGCTTAACTAACTATATCACACGTTTGTCATACTTTTTATACACGCACACACACATACATATATATATGATGGGGGAAAAAGGAGAAAAACAAAGGGAGCCCTTTAGGATCACAGCTCAGTTAGTGAACACGGATTAGACTGTCTAAATCATGACTGCACTGCATTATTTTTTGCCTTCGTTGCCCCACGACTAGCATTTGCAACAAGCACTGCCCACGTGCAGGCAGTTACCTCATGGACTCCTTGTACCGATTCTGTGACATCCTCACCTCACAGATGAATAACTGAGGCAGAGAGAGGTTACACCCTCCAAGCGCTCAGCACGATGTCAGTAGTAGAGCTGGGACTTGAACCCAGAAGTCTGACTCCAGAACCCATTCTCTTCTCCACCATGTTCTCAGCTCCCCTGCTGGGCACTGAGGTCTACAAAATATATCCAGATCCGGTGGACACTGGTTAGCCCTTCCCTCTCTGACTTCCCCTAATTCTTGGCCATACTCTCTGGCTTCTCTTTCTCACAGACTCATCTTCCTTCTACACCGTCAATTCTGACAGTTGACAGAAATGAGATGGTCCTTCAGGCAGAAGAGTTCATCAAAAAAAAAATCACCTAAACTGTCCCTAAAACAGCTTGTGATCCTCTGAGGTGATCCATTTCTTTTATAAATGGTTTTGAGTGACACTATATACCAGTTACGCCGCCAAATACTGGTAATGATATACCGTCCGAAAGCACCGAAAAACCCAGATTCTCTTGTCCTGCTCCACACATACTCACTCACACACGCAACGATGCTTACAGTTCCTTTTGAAAGCACACAGATTTCATAATTTCAGGTTCACCTTGGCTTTGGCCTTGTGTGTAACCCTTTCATTCTAAATTAAACACCTTGCTGGAGTTGGAAAATGTGTCCTAATCGTTTCTTCAAAATAGAGTAGAGTTTTATTTTTGTTGATCCTCAAAGGCATCATGATAAAATAGCGAGAATCTGACTCCGTGATTAGGAAGGCCCACGAGACTTCCCTGAGAATTCTGAGAATGTGTACTTTAAGAAGCTGAAATCAGGACAGTTCCAAGAAAAATGGCCAGGTTTTCATCTTCATGGACTTGCCCTTGTTTTGTGCCAAAAGGTCAGTGACTTAAAGCATCCAGCGGTAATCCCTCAGCTATGCTCTGATGAGCTGATAGGGTAAAACCCGTCAGCAAATCACTAGGGAGAGAACTCTTCAGGCAGATAATCAAGAACACAGGTGTAGAGGTGGGCGTGCAAGGCGGTGCTGTGTTAGCCTCCCACATACTGAATCCACCCAGGAGATACCTGGAAACCTCTCCTCTTGGGTCTTCCTCCACCATCACCTACTAGACCTTCTCGCTCTCTTCTCCCACACCTCACCCTCTCTTCCTCCTTTCATCCCCCTGGAGTTCTGTTGGTTCCTCCTCACAAACTCAAGTTCAAATTACCGGCCCCTTGGTTTCTCCCCCATGAAGTTGGGTGCCCTTTCAGTTTAGGTGGGAGACAGGAGCCAAAGGCCCAGGAAAGCAGTGGGTAAGTGCTTTTCCCTGGAACAGTATGACAAGGGGAGAACATTTCTTTCTGACAGAAATCCTCTGGGTAGTAACTCTTCACTGGTTGCTAAGTTCAGAAACGTTTTCATTCCTTCTGCCAACAAATGTATGGTTTTACAATCTTACATGTCCTGAATTCGTTTTGTCCACTTTTCATAAATTGCAATTTACTTTAGCATCTCTCCTACCCTAGGGACTTAAGGATACGCATGAACAAAGCCTCCACTGGCGATATATAAACACAGCCTTGGGAATCCAAACAGTCAAGAATTTTGATGCTTCAACTTGAGTTAGGCTGACCTGAGAGGAGACAGAACTGTATTTTTGCAACATATATGAAAAGGAAGATTTTTACAGGACAAATTAATGAGATAAACATGGTTCAATCTTTTAAAAGCCTAGCTTTATGTTTTAGAGTCGAGCTTCAGCACCTTTTCAGTAATCTTCACAAAATGTGCTGTAAATTACCAAAAAAAAAAAAAAAAAAAGAAAAGAAAAAGAAAAAGAAAAACCAAACCAAAACAAAACAAAACAGAGCTTACTTATTAAAGTAATCCTAAAAGACCCATGCTTTGGAGTAGTTCAATGGCAACTCTGCTAGTGGCTTTACAAGGTAAAAAGTAGCAGAAATCTCTGTCTTCAACACAGATGTGTTAGTCTCCTTTGACTTAGTGTCCCTGGCACTTTGCTATCTGTGTGTCCTGCAGGCATCAGAAACTCATGTTACCCCAAACTGAAGTTACTTTCTTGGAAGTCTGGGAATATCTTCTGTTCTCTGTTTTTACAAATGGTCACACTTCCATATGCTCACTCACATCAGGTGGAAACCTGCCTCAACTCACTCTTCTGATCATCTCTGGTTGGTGTTAAGCCTGTACTTTAAACAGCATCCTTCAGCCTCAAGTCAAATATTACCACTTTTGTGAAGCTTCCCTGATGACCCATTATGCCTCGTGACACCATTCATTCGATTCATTAAGTATTTGTTGAGCATCTGCTTATTATGCACAGAGGAAAAAGCTTAGCACTGGAAATAGAATAGTGAACAAGATAGACACTGGCACTGTCCTAATGGAACTTAATTCTACAATCACAATTCATAATACAAATAAGTTAGCAAGCAAGGCATTTTAAGATAAAGAAAAACAATGTCTTAAATGATGTGGCAAAGAATGGCTTGGGGGTAAGGTGGGGGAAAGGGTGTTGGGGGGGTGCTTTTTGAGCTGATACTTGGGATAAGACCTCCGAAATGAGCCGGAGCCAGCAGCTGAAAGATATGGGGGTAAGTGTTCTATCAGAGGGGAGGAAAGCAAGGGCAAAGGTACTGTGGCATGAATCTATGGGGTGTTGAAGGCATAAGAAGACACATTTCTGGGGGCAAGGAAAATTAAAGCGAAGATGAACTTTTTTTTTTTTAAAGATTTTATTTATTTATTTGACAGACAGAGATCACAAACAGGCAGAGAGGCAGGCAGAGAGAGAGGAAGGGAAGCAGGCTCCCTGCTGAGCAGAGAGCCCAATACGGGGCTTGATCCCAGGACCCTGGGATCATGACCTGAGCTGAAGGCAGAGGCTTTAACCCACTGAGACACCCAGGTGCCCCGAAAAGATGAACTTTTGGGACTTTATCAAAATAAAAACTTCTGCACAGTGAAGGAAACAATCAACAAAACTAAAAGGCTTCGGAGAAGCAAAGGAATAGAAGATATTTGCAAATATGATAAAGGGTTACTATTCAAAATCTATAAAGAGCTTATCAAGCTCAGCATCCAAAAAACAAATAATCCAGTTAAGAAATGGGCATAAGACACAAATAGACATTTTTCCAAAGAAGACATAGAGATGGCTAACAGACACATGAAAAGATGCCCCACATCACTTATCATCAGGGAAATGCAAATCAAACTACAATGAGATATCACCTCACAGCTGTCAGAATGGCTAAAATTAACAACACAGGAAATGACAGATGTTAGTGAGAATGTGGAGAAAGGAGAACTCTCTTACAGTGTTGGTGGGAATGCAAGTTGGTGCAGCCACTCTGGAAAACAGTGTGGAGGTTACTCAAGAGGTTAAAAATAGAGCTATCCTACGACCCAGCAATTGCACTTTTAGGTATTTATCCGTAGGATACAAAAATACTGATTTGAAGGGACACATTCACCCCGATGTTTATAGAAGCATTTTCTACAATAGCCAAATTATGGAAAGAGCGCAAATGTCCATCGACTGATGAATGGATAAAGAAGATGTGGTGTGTACATACATACATACATACATACAGGCACAGGAATATTACTCAGCCATCAGAAAGAATGGAATCTTGCCATTTGCAACAATGTGGATGGAAATAGAGGGAATTATGCTAAGTGAAATAAGTCAGAAAAAGACAAATACCATATGATTTCACTCATATGTGGAAATTAAGAAACAAAACAGATGAACATAGAGGAAGGGGTAAAAAAAAAAAAAAGGAGTGGGAGGCAAACTATAAGAGACTCTTAACTCTAGAGAACAAACTGAGGGCTTCTGGAGGGGAGGAGGGTGGGGTGATGGGCTAAATGAGCAATGGGCATTAAGGAGGGCACTGTTGTGAGGAGCACTGGGTGTTACATGAAGTGATGAATCACTCAACTCTACTCCTGAAACCAATATCACACTATGTTAACTAACTAGAATTTAAATAAAAACTTGAACAAAAAAGAAAAAAAAAAGAAGGCATAGAAAGAGTGTGATTGAGATAATATGGCTGGAGAGTAATGAGCAACAGAAAAGAGTAATGAAGATGAGATCAGAAAGGCAGGAATTCTGGTTTAGCACACGCCCCATTGTATGTTAAGCCTTTCATTGTGTTTGTCATATCACCAGACTTTGGGGACCATTACTTTTGATTTTCAGACCCCTGATGTTTGACACAGTGGGTAGAACATCTGTTTAGTGTATAAATATGAAAGAATACATGTTTTCCTTTAAAATAGAGTTTAGAGTGGCTAGTCAGTTCAAGACAGTGAAGTTTTACTAAGTGTTTAATAAATCATCCATAGTTAATTTCCAAGATGCACAGAATTTGCGGAGAGTTATATAAACAAACTGTAGTTTCTCTCTTCAGTTTATAAAGACAGCTCTTTAGAATTTATTTGAGGCATTAAAATGAATTTTTTTTTTTTTTGAATCCTTAACCACACCAAAACTCGAGTTTGATTTGGTATCGGAGTTGAAATGAAGATGATGCAAATCTGACTGGATGTCAGGAAGGAAAGATAATGAATTATTCCCGATGCTCCTCCACGGGCAAGCAAGGGTAACAAGCACTAGAGCTGGACTTGAATGAGTTCTTTCAAAGTATTCTCCAACTCTCATACACAAAACCATTTTTCTCCTAGGAAAGGAACTTTAAACATAGAAGATTTGGGTTTCACCTGAAGAAGAAAAAGTGCTCAAACTTCTATCTTTTATCTGTGTTAACGTCCTTTTTTTTTTTTCTTTTCCTGCAGCTTTTAGGAGAATAGCACCGATAGTTCATTTAGAAACAATGAAATGATGCGGCCTGCATTTAAGTGGTAGGTAAAGGTATATGAGGTGTGGATGCAAGTCACGAGAGGACCAGCTGTGTGTTCTCAGGGGCTCGTTAGCCCCTGAGAACGTTAAGCACGTTCACCTGCATAATCTCCCTTAAACGTCACCAAATTCTTCGAGTTAAACATTCTTTAACTCATTTGAACAGATTTTAATACAGTTTAACAGATATGGGATTACTGAGTAAATAATTTGCCTGAGCCCACCCAGGCTCACACACAGTTAGTAAATGACAGAGACAGGATTTGAAAGCAGGACTGACTGACCAGAAGCTTCTTACTCTTTTACACATATATGTTTTACACACACACACACACAAACTGAATATTTATGTTCTTTGTATATCTCTATCTGCCAATGGAAAATTTAGAGGCAGGGTTTTATTGTGCCATCAAAATTTAGTATTTCCCTATCCTCCTAACATAAACCAAAAATTACACCAAAGTCCCTAAGAACGTACTGCATGACTTCAGTTTTGGCTAAATAATTGAAGTAAAAGAACTGTGATTACAGAATGATTTAAAAATATCTATCTGCTGTTACAATAGCTTAGCTATGAATGCCACTGTAAAATGCCATCATCAGGAAAAGTTTCAGAGGAAATGGAATTATGAGGTATTCCACGATCTGTAAGACAAGGAGGGGACTAGAATGTTCTCCAAATCCCTTCTGGTTCTAACGTTGTAAAAATCCTATGACTTTAAATCTTGGAATGGAATTACTGTGTGAAAATTGACAAATGGCGTCTCCAGCTTAAATGCATTCCTTTGGTTACCCTCCAACTGTGATGACTTGGAAAATTATCATCTCCATCACACTCTGTTTGGTCAAGCGTCTCTCTCTTTACACTCCTGATACACGATCAGAGGTGCTGGACGGAGGTGAGCCTACTTAGTCCAGCCCCACATCAAGGAAAAGGTGAAAAGCCTCAGCATTACACAATCAAGTCATCTCTTCCAGCTTCTCACCAAACACAAGACCACAGGTGTCTCTGGTTCTTTACGGGAACTGTAATCTCAGCCTTTGACCGGGGGGCTGGATATTTCCCCTAAAGAACATAACTGGAATCGCCTTAGATTCAGCCCCTGAAAGATGTCATTTTCCTGAAATGTTCCCTTCCATGACTCTTCCTTATTACATGTTATTAATCAAGAGACCTAACATAAATGACGCTGCATGTCAGAGCATGGCAGTTTAGGTAATGCTACCTTGTTACTAATGGTTACTGCTGCTTGGTTTTTCTTAAATAGCAGAATGATGATATTGATATTCAGATGATCTATTTTAGGTTCCCTGTTCATCTGTATTCAACTAAAGTCAACACAGTATTGATAACTCCAGAATTTTACTATATATAAACACACTGTCTTTTAACTATTATCTTCATACATCATCTATATGTCCTCAGTTGCAGGTTACAACAGACAGTAAGGTGGACAAGTTACAGTGCACAAGGGGAAAGTTACTTTCCCTCGATTCTCTGAGCCTTTATTTGTTTGAAAAACAATTTAGAGAGCTACCATAGGCCCAGCACTGTACTATGTTCCCGGATTAAACACGAAATCTTTGCTCAAGGAAGGAGCAGCTTAGTAGAGGAGACAGAATTATAAACATACATAAAGACTCTAATAACTATGTAACTCTCTAAAACAAACGTAATAAATTGTATTTAGAGGTCATTCATTAGTCCTTGACTGATGCAAAAAAATAGGAATGACACATTATTTTTATTTCATTCAAATCAAGAAGTGCGAGCTGAAATACTAGTCAAAAGTTCTTTGCTCAAGAACTTTGGAAATGACTGGTTCTTCCACTGAGAATGTTTAACAGTGAGAATGTCTTCAGTGAACTTTATTGGGAAAGGGTGAGAACCCATCTTTTTCCATTGCCCAACCAACATCTCTAAGAATTTGCCTCTGGGTAGATGGTGATCAAAGTTCTCATGCCAAGATGTCTCTTTCCTCTCTACCAAGAGGACCCAGAGCCAAAGCTAAGGGTTTAAATGATATAAAGTTCTTCCTTGGGATATTTCTTTGTTCAAAATATGTTGCTTTCTACAGAGTCCTTAATATTCTTAATATTCTTAATGGTCACAGGGCCCCGAATGGCATAGCAACCTCTAAGCACTTAGGGCAATCCTGAAGGTGAGCTTAGACCCTAAGACACAGCACCACACTCCCACACCAGGCAGGCGCTTCAGCCCCGGTTATAGGGAAAGGGTCACAAAAAGCCCCTTGTGGTTTTTTCTACTCTGTTCTTCCAGGAGTTGATAAGCACCTGACAAATTTTGATTCAATACATATTACCAGAATTAAGACTGAAGCCTCAAGATGAAGAGCTCTGAAAACACCATTCAACTAACCAGTATTCAGTTAGTTCTCCTTATGTTACATGCCCAGCATTGTGCTAGAGCTTTGGATAAGAGAGAGATAGGGCGGTAGGGAGGAGGGAGGGAGAAAAAGAATAAACCAATAGACAGATTAATGGTCCCCCAAAGATGTCTCTGTCCTATCCCCACCACCTCTGAATAGATAACCTTACATAGTAAAAGGGACTTGGCAGATGTAATTCAAGTTATAGACCCTACAAGGGGAAGATTACCCTGGATTTTTCAGCTGTGACCACGTAATCACGTGGGTCTGTAAAAGCAGAGAACCTCTTCCAGCTGCAGCAAAAAGAGAGGCCACAGAAGGGGCATTCCGAGAGATTCAAAATGTGACGAGTCAATGCACTATGATGGGCTTGAAGCTGGAGGGGCAGTAAGACAGGAGTGCAGGTGGCCTCAAGGAGCTGAGACGAGTGCTTGGCTACCTGCCAGAAAGGAGACAGGGGCCTCAACTCTATGATCTCAAAGAAGCAAATCTGCCAACCACCCGAACAGCTGGGAGATGGATTCACCCCCAGAGCTTCTAGAAAGGATCCCACGCTGCTCACACCCCAGTTTCTGTTGTACATGACTCTAAGCAGAGGATTTTATACCTGGACTTCTAACCTGCAGAACTTTGAGATGAAAAAAAATGGTTGTTGTTTTAACTGCTAAATTTATGGTAATTTGTTATGGCATCAGTGGAAAACAGATACAAACAATAAATGGTCCCCGGCTGCAGAGAATCTGATAGAGGAGAAAATGAGTAAATGTCAGGCTACAACATGATGATTTTTAAAAATTATTTTCCTCCAAAGTTTTATTTAAATTCTACTTAGTTAATATACTGTGCAATATCGGTTTCAGGAGTAGAATCCAGTGGTTCATCGCTTACATACAACACCCAGGGCTTATCATAAGAAGTGCCCTCCTCAATGCCCATCACCCATCTAGCCCATCCCCCCACCTCCCTCCGTCAACCCTCAGTTTGCTCTCTATCATTAAGAGGGTTTTTATAAGAGGTCAGTGGGTGAGGAGAAATCTTCCTGAGGAACGAGATCAATAGCTTTAAGCATCTCAATGATTGCACCTTAAGTCCCTCTCTATACCAGTCCTCATTTGGGGGGCATTTTATGTGACAGTCTAAGTTGGGAGCAGTGTGAAGCGCCCTCCCATCCCTCTGTGACTTGTCGGCCTCCCTAGGGTAGCGTGAGCCCTCTGGTTACCACACATAAAACTTTTCACAACTAAACAAATGACTCTAACACAGAATATTACTAAGAGTGCAATTAGCCTTTTGCTTTCTTGAAAAAACTAAGATAGCAACCACACTTAGGTTCTGTGTGTCTGTCAATCACTCTTTTTATATGGAGGCTTTCTTTTAATTCTCTGGAGCATGCCTTAGGGCAAGATTATTTTTAATAATCCAGAGAGTGAATTTACGGCATAAATTATTTTTAATGATTAATAATGATCAAGACACATCATGTGGGTGGTAGAAGAAAGAGAAGACAATATGCTTTGGAAACCTGATGTAAAGGAAATATCCCAAATCATTCTGTCAGTTATTAACAGTGAGAGAAAACGAGCAACTGTCTGAGGGAAAATATCCTCACAGACAAAGGTCTAACCTCTTTATTATCAAAAGAACTCCCCTAAATCAATAAAGGACCAACAACTCAATAGAATAATGGATTAGGTAGGGGCACCTGGGTGGCTCAGTGGGTTAAGCCTCTGCCTTTGGCTCAGGTCATGATCTCAGGGTCCTGGGATCAAGCCCCGCATCGGGCTCTCCGCTCAGCAGGGCGTCTGCTTCCCTCTCTCTCTCTGCCTACTTGTGATCTCTCTCTCTGTGTCAAATAAATAAATAAAATCTTTTTTTTTTTTAAGAATAATGGATTAGGTAATATTAAAAGAGAAATCTCAGAAAAGGAAATAAGAATGCTTTTAAATTTTGGAAAGATACTCACTTGTAGTAAGAGACTTTCAGATTAAAATTACAAGGAAACATGATTTATGCCTATTGGACAGATAAGTTCAAAACATGTGCTGATTTACTGTGGCCATGAACATGAGGTGAGACAGTGTTAAATACTGCCAGGAGGGGCCCATGCTAGTTGAAACGTTTTGGAGACCATTTATTCATATCTACTAAAGTTAAAAATGCACATATCTCTCGTTCCAACAACTTTACTTCTTATACTTTTTCCCAAAGATAAACCTGTATATCTACAAAGTGATCTCTGAAAAGGATACTATTTGGGACATATTTTGTGATAGCAAGTGTTTGGAAACAACTTACATGTATGTCTATTATTAGTGGGCTAGTTAAACAAATCATGGAAAAATCCACTTAATACTATGCAGCTGTTAAAAAGAATGAGCAAAACTGGAATAACCATTTGGGAAAACTGTTTGGCAGTGTTTCCCAAAGCAAAACAAAAGCCGACCTCGTGACCCAGTCGGCACACAGATAGACACCCAAGAGAAATGAATATCTATATCCACTAAAAGATATGCCCAAGTCTGTCCATAGCAGCTTTAATCAAAACAACCCCAAATTAAAAACAATCCAGATGTCCATCAACAGGAGAATGAGTCAACAGTGATCTACTCATACAATAGTATAATACTCAGCAATAAAAATAAACGGAAATGCAACAACTCGGAAAATCTTTCTGACTTGTTGAAGGAAAGAAGGGAGATACAGATATGGTTTCATGTATATGAAGTTTTGAAACAGGCAAAACTAAGTGCAATGACAGAAGTTAGCCTAGAGGTTTGTCTCTGATGGCCTGGGGGAGCATTCTGAAGGGATGGAATGTTCTATACATTGATCTGAATGGTGGTTACAGGAGCGTACACGTATATAAAATTCTTCCCCCTGTACACTTAAAACCGATGCACTCCACACACTTTCTAATTTAACTTTGATAAAACAAGTAAAAGAGGAAGAATAAGGAAAAAGACGAGGATGAGTAGGAGGAGGAGAGTGATCTATTTCCATCCCTGTGGAGAACCTGTAGGCTAGAGTATTAAGTGAAGGCATATCCCAACTTGAGTTTCTCATCTGAACCACTGCACACACAGTATTATTTATAACTATTTCCTCAATTCTCCCAAGTATGGTACCTAAAACTCTCTGGTGCCTAGGAGAAATGTTACTTTATTACATGCCCCGGATACCTTCAGGTACAAGAGCTTAACTTTCTCAAGGAATCCTAGATGAGAATGTTTAGGCATGCTACATGTTGTGTTTTTTTAAAAACATATATTTATCACAAAAAAACAAATAGCGGTTGGAGAGGGATCTGGTAGCTCACTTCCAACTGTTTGACCAATTGTACAACTTGAATTGTATACTATGTGTATGGAAACACAGAAATTTCTAGATGGAGCAGCGAGAGTATGAGAGAGCTAATGCAGTGATGCTTCGGTATGGTTATATGCTAACTAAGAAATGAGGCACCTGGGTGGCTCAGTTGATTAAGCATCTGCCTTCAGCTCAGGTCATGATCCCAGGGTTCTGGGATCCCTGCTCCGTGGAGAGCCTGCTTCTCCCTTTCCCTCTGCCTGCCACTCCCCCTGCTTATGCTCTCTCTCTCTCTGTCAAATAAATAGATAAGCAACTCTTATACTACTTTGAGTTTCTCTAAGAAAGAAAAAATAAAAGCTTTGATGGCAAAGTATATGATTTAAGACTGTCAAAGTTCCAGAAGTTATAGGCGTGGAGGAAGAAAATGGAATTTGTCAGGAGCATGATGAAAGTATGGCAAGGTTCTGATAATATTCTTTCAGCGGGTTGGGTCACTTTTCCCCATCTAAGCCCAGTTGTCTTGTGAAGGAGCTGATGATTGCGATAAAGAGGGGAGGTAGGGGAGGTCTGGGAATCTGTCTGGCTGGTAACTTTAAAGGTTAAGCAGCAAAATGTCAAAATAGCTTCTCCGTTTTGCTGGTGAATCAAGGTAACTAAAGAAAGCCACAGAAACTGAAGCCTGATGATGGCAGAAACCATAGGATTTAGTACAGACCAATTTCACATATGTGCGCACGCACGCACGCACGCGCGCACACACACACACACAGCCCAGAAATTAGTGGTCTTGGTGAGGAGAATCAAGTTGTGTTCCAATCTCCAACCAGCACATCAGGCTCTTCATATACCAGGAAAATTGCACCAGAATTTCCAGATACATGTGTAACAATGAAGAGAACAGTAAGTACTATAGAACGAGAAGTAGAAGACTTAGTGAGCACATCAGTTCACGTGCAGAGGGCTTCAGGTACACTCTGTCGTTAAATCCTCACAGCATTCTGCTGCAGCAATGATGCTGTTATCCTCCTCCTACAATTGAGGGAACAGGCTCAATGAGTATAAGCAGCTTGCTCAATAGTTGAGTGCGACGCACACTTCTTTCCTCTGAACCCCCCTGTTTGTGTAGTACGTGGCTCGTCACCAGTCAGAATTCCGATGAACTCCTCATGTAAAGAATTACGCATGCAGAGTCCAACTCCTTACTTATTTCATCGTGATTTAGGCTTTTTCCACAATCTGTTACATTTCTTAATTTGCTGATGTGTTTGACCCCATTTCTTGAAATGGGCACACATTGCTTAGAAATGCCTTACAAGTTTGTTTTTGTTTGCCTGTTTGTTTTGCTGTGACACTCATCCTAGGGAGCAGATAGAGATCTCTTGGGAAGAAAAAAAAAAAAAAACACCCTGACAAGTAGCATATTCCTTGGCATTTTGCAAAGCCCTGTGATGAAGCCCCCTCAAAGTTCACTATTCAAGTGTTAAAAAATGCAGAATACCTTCAAAGATACTTCAATGGCATATTATTTCTCGAGACAACTCTTTGATTATCTAGGTAAGTTCACGATGGCAACATCTCATTCAGTATTAAAGTATGTTTTATCCTTTTAATGGTCCTAGAGTATCAGGGAGGAACATCAGTTACACTGTAGAGAAACTCCTTGATTTAAAATTCTTCATTGCTTACAGCATAGATGCCCAGAAAATGGTAGGTAGATAAATTAATGAAAATAGAAATAGCTTGCCATTTTCCTTCTCACATTTGGTATGTAGAATTATCTGTTTGGTTGGTTGCGAAGTAGTTGAAGAAATGGAGTCAGCTTGTCGTTTCATTGTTGGGAGTCTCTCCGCCAGCCCTGGGGGCAAGGAGTAACCCGACCTCTTAAGGACCTAGAAGCCAGAACTAGTTGGCTTTGGGGAACTAGATTTCATTCTCCAGTTCTGGAAGCCAAATCGATTGCATATTTGTCAAATCTCTCAGCATCTACTTTGTGCTTCTGCCTCAGCTGACAGGTGTGCACTGCTTTGTTCAGACTCTCCTAGCTGCCGTCTTTTAGTCCTGTGCCACTGTCCTGTAGAAACCACTGGACTGGATTACTCCAAGCCAGTGGGCACCAGAGTCCATTCAGCGGTGGTCAAGCGTGTGGGATCCCAGGGTGCCCTCCCCTGGGCGGGGCCATGGGAGTGGAGAGGAGAGAACCCGGAGCACACTTGCTGAGAAGAGGACTGGGGGAGCAGTGAAGACATGACTGTGGCGAAAATAGTTACAATTTGTATTATAGCTGCCATGTGGGAAGCAATATTCTTCCCGACTCTGCCTATTTAGGGACTAGGCAGACAGCCTCTCCGTCATATTTACATGTTTCCATAAAGGCTTCTCCAGAGTCAATCTAGTTCTGAAAATTCATAGGATTTAGGGATAGGCTTTGGAATGGGGCTACAGGAGAGAGGACAACGGTGGGGTTTACCTACTTGATTTAGATTTTAATGGAGACTCGGAGGCTTTCTCCATTGAATGGTGATTTTTGCCTCGGAAGCTCTGTTCTTAAGGCATATTTATAACATCCGAGGCTGAAGCTTTCCCTGAATGTTTTGGAAATCAGAGATGGAAAACTTCAGTGGATAGTGCTGGCTGCAGTTCAAGGCATGCTAGTGCAATGCTGGGGGTGGGGGTGGGGGGATGTTATTTAAAACCACAACCGAATGTGGCAACTTCTGCCTTTTCCATGGAGAAAACAGGGGTGGGAAGAGGGGGTAATTCATCCCTTTGAGAGACTGAATCTCTTCACTGCTCCTTCCCCTTGCAGCAAGAGGTGGAGGAGGGAGATGGGGTGAGGCGGAAGTTTAGGCGGCCTGTGTGGTTTAGCAGGTTACATTCGCGCGGGGCTTTGCTCAGACAAAGAGAGCCCATCTGCTGAGTGTGGGGTATGGAGATTCAGTGCAGCCAAGAAGAATTACTTTTTATAAAAAAATGGAAGGTTTTTAAAGTTTTTACTCCCGAGAGAGAGAAGAGGCAGACAAGGAAACAGGGCAACAGGGAGAGAGGAAAGCCCTGGGACACAGGAAAGGGTCCATAGAGCTTTTCAAATTAAGGGTTTCCAATATTCTATTTTTAAGTGATTTCTTTGGCCCCCGTGTACATCCCATCCATTGCTGCAAACCTCAGTCAAGTCAGCTACACAGAAAAAACTTTAATGAGTGTTTTTCTTTGTGAGTGTTTGTTGGGTAGGGAGTGTCCTTCTTTGTGTGTGTAAATCACGGAAGGAGGCCGGACTTCGAGTCTTCTAAGTGATAGAGAATAGGGAGACAGCACGTAAAACACAGTTCATTCGTGGAACTCACTCAGGAAAAGCAGGAGCTAAGGGGCATCAGTGATGGAAAGCTTTTCACTTCCTCACTATCGCTTCCTGCAGGAACCCTTTCTTTGCCAAGAAGGCCACGCCAGTGTATTCCCCAACCCTTGTGGGTTTTTTGTTTTTTTGTTTTGTTTTTTTTTTAACAATGTGACACTGATGCATCTCCGTCATGGATAGAGTCTATGATCCTTCTCCCTGATCCGGGGGGTGCCTCATAAGTGCCTCAACCAATAAACAGAGTGGAAGGCATACTGTAGGACTTCGGAGGTTAGGTCCAAGACGAGAATGTGGCTTGTACCTGTTCTTGCTTTTCCTCGGGATGCCTGCCCTTGGAACCACACCTCCATATGTGAGGAAGCCCAGGCATATAATTATGGAAAGGCCATGTGTATATATTCTAACCAACCACCTCAGCTTCAACTCCTAAAAATATGGGCAAACAAGCCTCCAATGATTCCCATTCTCATTCTTCAAGTTTTCCAGCTTAAACCCCATACATTGTGTGGCAGAGGCCAGCCATCTCTGCTGTATCCTGACTCAAAGAAGCCATAAGAAATAAGTATTATTGTTTTAAGCCCATAAGTTTTAGGGGAATTTGTTATGCTATATTAGATAAGTAATAAATCCTCACTCCCAGAATCCCCAGAAAGAATTGAGAACTTTGTGATGAAACTTGGACTAATTCTACTTAAAGCTTAAAGAATGGCATCATATCTGTCTTCATGGCCCTTGTTAGATCTCAAGTAGTAGTCTTTGAGCTTCAAGACATTTGTAGCCTGGGGTACCTTGGTGGCTCAGTCGGTTAAGAGACTGATCTTAGGGTCCTGGGATCAAGTCCCACAACAGGCTCCCTGCTCAGCAGGGAGTCTGCTTCTCCCTCTCACTCTGCCCGCCCCCCCCCCAGCTCCCCTAGCTCCTGCCTGTGTGCACGTGTTCTCTCTCTCTCTTTAATAAATAAAATCTTAGAAGACAACGATGACGATGACGATGACAAAGGAGGAAGAGGAGGAGAAGGAGAAGCAGGAGGAGGAGGAGGAGAAAGAGAAGAAGAAGAAGGGAAGGGGGAGGAGGGGGAGAGGAAGAGGAAGAATTCTGTAGTCTGAAAGATAAAGGTGATCAGGGCATAAAAGGGATGGTCTGAACGCCCGACTCTCCACGACATTAGTGTATTGAAATCCTAATCCCTAAAGGTAATGGTATGAGGTGGTGGGGACTTTGGGAGGTGCTTAAGTCACGAGGGTGGAACCATCATGAGTGGGGTTGGTGCCTCACACAACAGGCTCCAGAGAGATGCATGACCCTTTCCACCATATGGCAACAAGAAGTTTGAGAGCCACAAGAGAGCCTTCACCCAACCATGCTGGCACCTTGATTTCAGACTTCCAGCCCCCAGGACCCTGAAAGAAGTTCGTGTTGTGTAAATGCCCGTGGTATTCTGTTACAGCAGCTGGAACATACTAAGACAAGAAGGGAGCAGTTTCATCTTTCAGGAATAAAAAAGCACACTCCAGAGATGGTCAAGGAGAAAACAAGTAGCTTCACACACTAAAAAATTAATTCCTGCAGTTTCCGGTATTTACTAGCCATGTTACTGGAAGATTACTTTTTTTTTTTCTCAGTTTCTTCACCTGTAAATTCAGCGAATCCATGTTTATATTGTAAGGAGAGAAATAGAGAAAATGCCTGCAAACTGTTTGGCATAGTGTCTGGTCCAGAATAAGCCATTTATAAATACTAGCTAGTTATTAATAATATGCCTAGCACAGCACCTAACACTAGGTAATGGCTAAATAAATGGTGGCTGAAATTATTGTAGTGCTCCAAGTATTTATTCCAACATGCTAATCTGTATCACTAAATTCTGCCTTCCTAGTCCATGGCCATGCCCCTCTAGTTTGCATACGAAGAGGACAGAAAGTTCTGTAGTATATTGAATGTACCAATACCAGTACAATGAGTAAGCTCATGATAAAATTGAACTCATTCAAAATGTCCTAACCTAAAGCTATTTGTTAGCTACCAGCCTAAAAAGGCATTGAGTCATCTCTACATGTGTTGGAGTATAAATGGCAATCCTTAGAGATGTGATCATATGTTGTGCCAACCTTGGAACATATTCATAACTTGGAGGATCTGTGTTTCAAATTAGACTCTTACATTTTGAGTAGCTAATTCCATTTACACTTAACTACATGAAACTTCTGACTCTTCTGTAAAATAGAGCTGAAAATAGCTTCTCTGGGCATCTGATAGTTCTAAATTAACTCTATAAATAACGTTTTGATGAGTAAAGCAGAGAAAACCCAGAAATTTTCCATAATACACACAATAATTGGGAAATTCAACTAAGTGGGTGTAGGACAACAAAGAACCACATGCTACTTTTTGAATAGAGACCCTTTTCAGGCTTTGGGTGAACTCGCAGTAGGAAGGCCTCATTGTTCTACAGTATCAGTAGGAAACAACCCCCAAACTATAGGTGACACTTCAAGAGACTTACTAACTACATAATTGGTCATAATATCTCCACTAAAATCTTCATCCCTATCGTTCCTCTAAGAGTTGGAGCAGAGAAAGTGTGCTGACTCCTGGAGGCAACTCAGTTGTACTGTGTACATTTCTATTTTATTGTTTCATAATCTGAAATTTCAATTTCCTGAAAGAGTTAAAAAAAACTTCCCAAGATTCCTTCAGATATTCTTCAAGTTAGGGAAAATATACAACAGGAGATTGTTTGGCTCAAATATGCAAATCCGTTTGTCATTTTTCACTTTAACTTTACCAGCCATGTAGACACAACACAAAAAAGGAATTAGTTAAGATGTCTGTCAGAGGTGAAATCAATTTTGCTCAAAAGATGTCTCAGCGTGTACAGATTCCAACAGATTTTTTCACAAAGCCTAACAAATCAATTTTGAAATGCATGACATTGAATAAGGTGGAAAACTGTCAAGCCAATCTTTTTCATTTAAAAAATTTTTTCAGCTCACCTTGGGATAATTGAGGTACAGTAACGTGTCCATATTTAAAGTGTACAATTCGATCAACTTTGATATATGCATATACCCACAAAATCATCACCAGAATCCGGATAAAAATCATTTACATCATCCCTACAAGTTAACTTGTGACCTTTTCTAAGGCTTCTCTCCCTCTGTCCCTATCCATGGACAACCACAGATCTCCTCTCTGTCACTATGGATTATTTGGCACTTTTTAGAATTATATTTAAATGGATTCCTCAAGTACGTGCTCTTTTTGGCCTCCTTCTTTCACTCAGCATGATTTTGAGATTAATCGCATTGTTAGATACATCGATAGTTCCTTCCTTTTTATTACTGAGTAATGAATATGCCATTATGTAGAGAAAACACAATTAGATCATTCATTTACCTGTTGATAGATACTAGGGTTGCTTCCAGTTTGGGGAAATTACAAGTAGAGCTGCTATGCATACCTGTATACAAGTCCTTGTGTGGACATAGGTTTTGTTTTTCCTGGGTAAATACTAAGGATTAGAAGTGCTGGGTCATATGGTAGAATGTAAGTTTAACTCTTTAAAAAACTGCCACTGTGTGTTGGAAAGCTTCAGTTGCTCCACATCCTTGTCAACACTTGGTACTATCAGATTTTTAAAAATTTTACCCATTCTAATGGATGCGTAGTGGTATCCCATTGTATTTGCATTTCACTGGTGACTAATAATGTTCAGCATCTTCTTGGCTATTCCTGTATCTTCTTTTGTGAAGTGTCTGTTCAAATCTGTTGATCCATTTTCTTACTAGGTTGTTTGTTTTCTTATTTTGGGGTTGTTAATATTCTTTAGAGGTGTAGAGCAAGTCCCTTGTCTAATGTATCTGTTGCAAACATTTTCTCCCAGTATTTCTTTTTCAACTCATGAAGATCAAAAATGTTTTTATTTTTGTGAAGCCCAATTTTTATTTATGGTTTATGGTTTTTGGATGCTATCTAAGGAAACCTTACCTACTCCAAGTTCACAAAGATGTTCTCCTATGTTTTCTTCTAGAAGTTTTATAGTTTGAGGTTTTACATTTAGGTCTACGATAGAGTTTGATTTAATTTTTGTGTATAGAGTAAGGTAAATATCAATGTTCATTTTCTTCCCCCATAGGAGGTTAATAAGCACAGTTTGTTGAATGGACATTTGTTTCTCCATCAAATTGCCTTGGTTTCTTCGTCAGATATCAGTGACAACATATATGTAGGTCTGTTCTGATCTCTATGTTAATACTTTGATATAAAGATGTCTAGTACTACAGCTTTATAGCAAGTCCTTAAATCTGGCAGGGTAAGTCTTCTAACTCTATCTTTAAAAAATTGCTTTTGTAATTCTTGTCTTTTGCATTTTCATATGAACTTTAGAATCAGTTTGTCTATTTCTACAAAATTAAGCTGCTGGAATTTTGACTTGGCTACATTAAAGCCATAGATCAGTTTGGTCAGAATTGCAAAGTGAATCTTTCGATGCTTGAACATGGTATACCTTTCCACACATTTAGGTCATCTTTAAGTTTTCTCAGTGATGTTTTCTAGTTTTCAGTACTTAAATATAAGACTTTTTTGTTCAATTTCTAAAGTCAATTTCTGCTGAAAAGTTTGTTTTTCTAATTGTTGGCAGATCGTATATAATTGATTTTTTGTATATTAGCCTTGTATCCTGGGATCTTGATGAATTAATTAGTTCTAATTCTAGCCAGTTTTCAGGTTCCCTAGTATTTTCTATAACAATCATATCTACAAATTAGGGTAGTTTTAAATCTTCCTTTCTGTCTTTTATGCATTTTATGTATTTTTCTTGCCTTAATTCATTGGATAAGACATCCTGAATTACGCTTTATAGAAATGATGAAAGTGGGCACGCTTGCATTGTTTCTGATCTCAAGGGGGAAACAATCAGTCTTTCAACATTCAAATATAACATTAGCTGTAATCTGTTTGCTTTTTTCAGGGATGTTCTTTATTCATTTGAGGAAATTCCTTACTATTCCTAGTCTGCTGAACATTTTTTATATTGACTGGGTATTGAATTTTGTCAAGCATACAAACATCTATTAAATTGATATATGGCTTTTCTCCTTTATTCTATGAATACAACCACTTGAGGAATGTCCAAATTTTGTGTATAAATATCCATGTTTAAGATTTATTTATTTATTTGACAGAGAGAGAGATCACAAGTAGGCAGAGAGGCAGGCAGAGAGGGTGGGGGGAAGCAGGCTCCCTGCTGAGCAGAGAGTCCGATGCAGGGCTCGATCCCAGGACCCTGAGATCATGACCTGAGCCGAAGGCAGAGGCTTAACCCACTGAGCCACCCAGGTGCCCCTAAATATCCATGTTTAGATGGAGACTCAAACGTATTCATCCTTTTATTCTTAAATGTAGAACCCTGTGCATGACCAATAAATGTTTGTTGAATGACTGAATAAATGAACTCAGGACACCAGACATATCAAGTATGTGTTGGCTTCTATTTCTGTTTAGTAATGATAAAACCTTCCTATACAAGTAGCGGTGAGCTCAGTAATCTGCATGGCAAACAAATTTGGGATAAGGTACTATTTCTATTTCTCCTATAAAATCCAAGTGATATATATGTGCAGTTGTGGGGAGGGGTAGATGACGGAAGAGAGGGCTCTGCTCCACAAATAAGCTAGAAACTCAAGCATACAAGAGGGTTTGCCTTCTTTAACATATGGCTCTCAATGCTATCTTAAGGAATATAGCCAGCCAATGGGCTGGGGGGAAATAGTAGAAGATGTCACATGGTCTTTTTAAAATAGGTTAGGCCTAAAAGTGCTATGTTTAATTTTTATTCATATTTCACTGGTCAGAGCTTTATACATGAAGCCACATAGATGCAGAGGAGGTTGGCAATGTAGTCTGTTTCCCTATCAAATTACTGTAAAGAGTGGAGCATGAATTTTTGGTGAACTGTTAATTATCTCTGCCTTGAGAAGCCAAAAATGAAGGTGTACTTATTAAGCATCCTTTGAAGGTCAGGTACTAGGCTACATACTGTATGCTATGCTACCTTTGGTTTGTTATAATGTAGCATTTCTCAGACTATGTCCAGCAGAACAATGAAGTCCTGCACCATGGATGGTCTTTGACAAAAAGGTTTTGTGTGGTCAAATGAGGAAATGTTAAGTCTAAACATATTTTAAAAAGTGTCTTTCCTGCAAGTCTTCTCAGGACCTTTAATATATTGATATGCATTTTGACTCCCCCAGAATACATAGAATGTGAAGCATTTCCGTACCTTAGATCGTTGTAAATTACCTATGAAGACAACAGGACTTAGCTTGAGAATTATTAAGGCAATGGATATTCAATGACAGCAATTAAAAAAAAGTTATATTTTCAGCGTTCCTAACCATCACTCATTCCACTTATTTTTATAAAGGAAATACAATGATATCTGGAACAGAATTCACTTTCCACAAAGTCAGGCTGGGTGTGCCTGGGAAAGGGAGAAACTGTTCCAGCCAAGAGACGGCTTGTATTCCCAGGGCTCCTCTGCTGCCATCATCGGGTCTGGAGTTAGAGAGTCACGGAGTGTCTTGCCTAGAAAGAATATCGGGTATGTGTCTGAACTACAACCAGAAGCTGTATCCCATCTTCCTGGAGAGAAAGAGGAGGAAGTGTTCTCAGTAACAATCCATCACTGGGATCTTGTTCCATTTTTTCCTTTAATATAGATTGTTTGGACCACAAAATATCCATCATGATTTTCTTCATTAATGGGAAGCATGGTTTTGTTAAACATAGAGACGCTGATCTCAGACACGACTCATTTCTTTCTCAAAGTGACTAATCATTACTCCAAGTTTTGGAAGCTACTGTTGGTAAAAATAGGTACATGCCATGGTGACTTCAGAATTTATATCTAAGAAGTGGCTTGGGGTGGTGAGTTGGTGGAAGGGAGAAAAAAGAGGTCTTGAAGATGTGTCTGCCTTGCACATCTTATTAGGGGAAGCCATGAATTATCAATAGCAATGAATGGGAGTTGAGGGGGATAAGAGAGGCACCCCTGGGGCAGGCGTGAGGTCTGAGGCACTCCTACGTCTTCCCAAGTTCTCATAGCTCATATATAAACTGCAAGAAGGAGGTAGATATGTAGAGGGAAAGAGAAGGAGAGGGAAGAGGAGGGCACGATCTGGAGAGAAAAATGAAGAGAGTCCACCGTTCTTCATTGAGTTGTCCAGGAGCCAGAAAAGGTCTTAAAGGCCACCCTGTCCTGTTGCCTCTATCAGAGCCTCGATCTTCCACTAAATGTTCATTCAGTTTCTGATCATTTGCTTCTAATGACAGGTGCTTATGCTGTTCCTAAAGCAGTTCATTTGATTTCCAACAACTCTAAGTGAGCTAGACGTCCTTTCTTATTTGTCAAAATATCCATCCTCTGTGCTTACTTCCATTTATTGGTTCTAGTTCTGCTCCTCTCCTGGCCTCCTAACCGACAGAGAAAATTCTTTCACATGATCATCTTAAATTTTAAAGATCCTTGGCATGGCCTTACTAAGTGTTTTCTTGTCCTCCAAATATCACCAAGTCTGTCGCAGGGTCCTCAGGTACAATGACTTGAGAAACCTTCATTCTTGTCACTGTCCTCTGGATACATGTCACATATTTGACGCCTTTCTTAAAAATTCATTATGAAGTAAATATAATCAATGTACAATACATACCTAATGCGGCTGCTTTGAACGGTAGCACTTTCGGGGAACTAGGATCTTTGAAGATTTGACAGTGTTAATCTCCCTAGCAGGGGGAAATGATCAGAATTTTGCATATTGGAGTAGACCACATGGAGCCAGCAGCAGCCATTAGATCTGGCAGCTAGGAAATATCTCTGTCTTACATTCTCGGCCCTGCTGGATACATCCTCACTGTGTTTCTTCCCAAGTCCCAACCAGTAGTACTCTCTACTCAAGGCCCTCACCACCACTCCTCATCTGGCACTGGTATTCCTCAGTGGTCTTAATAGAAAACATTCTGAAACTACACATACACACCAGCTCCAATGCTCAATAGTGTGTGTGTGTGTGTGTGTGTGTGAGAGAGAGAGAGAGAGAGAGAGAGCAAATTTTTATTATTACCTAAATAATTTGCTTTAGACCAAGATCTGAAGAAACTTCTTGTTTCTCTGGACAATACATTAATTTGGAATTGACAATAAGAAATTCACATTTAATTGATTACTTAGAGCCTTTTCTATGGTCCAGGTTTGATAATCATGTAAGCTCTTATGGTCTGCATGAATGCAGACCTAGGCTCATTCTCCTAGTTAAGTTTTTTATTTTTAATTTCTATTGCCTTGTTTAGAGTCAGATATACTGCCCTAGATGTCCTGTTAGAACAAGATGGACCGTAGTTAACTAACCAACTAACCCAACTATATAATATTTTCAGGGAAGGCTTAACATGTATGTCGTTCCCAACACCCTAAAATCAGAAGAAAAATATTATAAAGATTGTATACATTCAACTTGGGTGGACAATACAAAATAAATGGCTTGATTTCCCACAAAAAGGTATAGTCTTCATAAGCCAGGTAACAGTTGGGTTCTACTCTTACAGGGCAAAGGAAGAGGGCAAAGCATAGTTCTCTCTGAGATAGTTCACTTCTATAAATAATATCTATCATGTTCTGAAAAGAGAGATGGCTAGCTGTCAAAGAACCAGTAGAAAAAAACATTTTAGCAATCTTCCAGCATGTGAAAATAAGAGAAAGAAGAGGAGAAAAGCCAAAAGGGAGAGGAGAAAATAGGAAGAAATTATTCAAATGTAATGAATATACAAAATTCAGTTCTACTGATGATTCAACCATAACTTAGTTTTCTGTGTATCATTTGTTATGCGGTTGGCAATTGGCTAAATTGGCCCATACTAAAGCCACATCAGAATGTGAAAATTCCTTTGTGATAATGTTTCTTCTTATATCTAGTTTTTCCAGCTCTTCCAAGTTGAACATCACCATACAAAGAATACAAATGGATCTTTGGAAAGGAAAGAGGACATGTTGTATTGATTAACAATTATAACCGGAATGTGAAATGACAGCACTCTCCCCAAGCCATGCAGTCAAGTGAGTGTTGTGAATTCAAATAAAATATGGGAATTTCCCAAGTGAACTCCTTTTTTCTTCATTTTTAGAAGTCTTGGGCTTTAGGAGCCCTCCTCATTCTCTTGAATAATGCTTTATACTCAATGAATGCTAAGGAAAGTTGATGAGTCAATGTCTGTTGTAAAAAATTTCTGAGGTCTAAGTACAATCTATAGCCTCTTTAGTAAACAGAAAAGAATTAATTTGGTGTTTCCATTGAGAAATCAATATAAAAATTCAGTGTAATGAATGGCTTTGTCCTAAAATGGTTAACCAGTTCAAGTATCTTCAATTCAAGGAGTATTAGAATGACTAATATGAGGAGACACTGATGTTCTCCCATACTGTGTCTCTACTTTGCTCTTTTTAGATCTTTCTACTTTGTATAAATAAATGGGGAATCACAGATGGATCATTATTAAATGAACACACAAGAATAAATAAAAGGAAGATGTCAGCGGCCAGGGAGTGGACTGGCTATCTCATGGCTGTGTTCTACTCAAGACTGCTGATTCCTGTAGGAAACTTCAAGGTGATTTTCCTGACACTGCTTCACAAGGAAGCCCCACACCGTGGAATGTAGTGGAAACTTGGCTTTCATTTGGCAAATTCAAGCTGTGTGGACAATCAATCTGAACTATTCTGAACCATTTCCCTCGACATCAAAATTTTTCCACAGTTGCTTGACTCATCCTTTGATTAGACTTCACCTCCTTTTTATAGTCTATGAATTTACAAAAAAATTTTATCTGTCTGAATCTTGTCTGAAGTAAAATTTCTGTCGCTATTCATACTCACATCAGAGAATTTATAGATCTTAACCCAAATCTAGTCACTTATATGTTTGTTTAAGAAACTATTCATTCATTAAAATACACTAAGTACTTTGAGAATACATTGTTTTGGTAAAATTTGGCTAACTTGTCCAGGAATAGCTAATAGTTACTAATAGTTAAATAAGTTACTAATAGTTTAATAGTTACTAATAGTTAAATAAGTAAATAATACATAAATAACAGTTATAGTAGGTATTTTAAAATCAACTGAAAACCTATAGAATACATGGTGCCAATTGGTATCTATCAACATGCAGGCATCGCTTAACAAACATCTCATGAAGAATGTGCTTTCATTATACCTGTTTCGGAGCTTGAAGAAGTGAGGCAAAGCCAGGTGTTTAAATAGGACAGCCTGAATTAACCACCATATTAGTTTTCAATTGCCGTAACAAATTACCACAAACTTAAACCATACAAATGGATTATCTCACAGTTCTGGAGGTCAGAAACCCAAAACGGCTTTCACTGGGCTAAGACCAAGGCTTGCATTCCTTTCGGAGGCTCCAAGTGAGAATCTGTTTTCTTGACCTTTCTACCTTCTACAAAACCTTGGTTCACAGCCTCTTCCTCGGTTTTCAGAGCTGCTGCACAGAACCTTTCATTGTTTTTTCCTCCGTCTCTCTCCCTCCTACTACTCCCTGATGCATGTTCTGTCACCTCTAGCTTTTGGCTTCCTACCTCTTCTCTCGGATTCTTTTGCCTCCTTCCTTTACCTTGTAAGGACACGTGATTATACTGAGTCCACCCGGTAACCCAGAATAATCTCCCTAACTTAAAGCCCTTAAATCCTTTGCCATGTAAAGCAACATATTCGCAGATTATGAGGATTAGGACACGGACATCTTTGAGGGACATTTTTCCATCCATCCAAACCACCCTGTTGAATGACAACCCAAAGTCACTGAACCAAGCAGACAGAGCCAAAGTCAAGACTCGGGTCTTCTGCTTCTTTATATAATTTTTATTTTTTTTTTATCATATTATGAAATGGACAGTATGAGAACAGTCAAGACAAAGGGGAACTATTTTGAAAGACCTGCCTGCTCGAAGCCTACAGTGATGTCACAGTGTGGCTCAGAAAAGAGTGAATGAATGAGTAGCTGCTAAGAAGAGATGGCTCACTGGACTTAGTTCAACATTCAGGATACAATGGCCTCTTACTAACTACCTAGTATTTTTACACAACCTGTCGGTAAAACCAAGGGGCTTGCGCTATTTTTCCTGCTCTCAAGAAGCTTAAAGTCCCATTGCAGAGATAGTTCTACCTTTGCACCAAACCACTAGACAACTATCAAACTGGCAAACAAGAACTAAACTGTATTTAGGGTTTGCTGTTTCTGCTGGAGAAATCGATACTAGAAGGAAAATTCGAAGAATTAATAGCACGCAGACTGCTAAGAGGAATAGTGGATCCTTGGGGATGACAATGTCCAGCCAAGAGATGAGAAAACCCAAGTGCAGTGTGCACAAACACAAACAAATGAAAGTAAACAACTTGCTAGTGGAAAATACACATGGACTGTGGGATAAATTAGAGAAGAAAACCGAGATTCAACAATTCGTCTATTCAACAAATTTTTATTTCTTGAGTACCTACTATGCGTCAGGTACTATCCAAGTGCTGGAGAAAATACTGAAAACTCACAGCTTGGACTTAAACTGTGACATTTCCTTTTCTTGCAACTGTATTTTTTTTTTGCTTGTAGCTTAAAATTAGGTGGAGGAATACTGGCCCAACCACCAACCTATAAGAAGTATTAACACTTTTAGGATCAGACCTAGACAGACTAGAGTTGAGAGAAGAAAAGACAATTTGAACAACAGGCCGGACCTTAGAGGTATCATGTTCTGCGTGGGTTGTCTTCCCTTGAATTTATGAAGTCTGTCACTTAAATATGCACTTTCTGATACTAAATATAAAGATGATAATCTTGCTGGAGCTCTCCGGGGCTCTGCAGCTAAACTGGGAAGGCCAGCAGACAGGGTTGCTGGGTTGCAGGGTCTCAGATGTCAAATGAGTTTGAAAGTGTGCCAGTTTGATCCTCAAATGGAGTGAGTCCACTAAATAAGCGAGTGGAAATGAGAGCACAGGTAGCAGCCTCAGAGTCAGAACAGACTTGCAACTGCAAGGGCCCTGATGAAGATGGACTTTTTATCCTCTTTGGAAAACCTGGTTTTCCTAGAAAGCATGAGGCAAGTTATTAGACAAGTCAACAGAACACATTTATGGGAGAGAGAAAGTAGAGTTTGGGTAAAAGCAACACAAAGAAATGTGCAGAAAGTGCACAAGGTAAAAACCGAGAGGAAAACCCACCAGGTGTGCAAGAAACCAGACCTCAACCATCTGCAGCTCTCACACACTGCTATTATTTGGGACTTTACACTAAGCATCGATTACTGGGAATTAATTAGATAATGATAGAGTTCCCCTCTTAAATGTAGTGACCTCCCCTGGATATTTTGACCTAAAGATTATAATTATAGTGATTATTGGAAAAGGATATTATACTTTCTTTGGTAGAGCTGGATTTTGAGAGACAGGTCAAATTTAATTTTAACAAACACGATTAAAGTAAATTCCTGTTTATAGAAGGCCACAGAGAAATAGAAAATTAAATTATTTAAGCCACAGGCTTTCTAAGAATGAAATATAAAAATCTTTGACAGTGGATTATATAATTCCATACCTTGGTCAATAGAAAATTCTAGAGCTATTTTAACATTTCCTGGGAGTTCTGGCATTATCCCTGTTGAGTTCCATGTGGGATGGGTGGATGCTGAAGAAGACCTTTTGCCCTGAGATGGTTGATTCTATAATTCAACCCCTTTAAAATCTTTCTCCTTTGTTTCCTCCCTCTGTTGTATTCTTGCTGTTTATACTGCCTACATTTCCAACATGCTTCTAATCTACTCCTGTCATGTATATACAAATGTTTGCTTCAAAGCCTGAGATAGGCTCCATGCCCCCCACTAAGGAATAAAATAGTTGGGCTTGATACCGGTTATTTCTGACTTAAGTTTATCGAGAGACTACAGTCCCTTACTTCTGGTTATAGAAATTCTGAACCAGGTAAAGGATGAGGTTATTTACTTGGCAAATTACTTGGATATAAGATGTTTCTGAGACTTGGCCAATAATCCACTTCTCTGGAGTAAAGGTAGATATAATAAAATTCAGTGGAGGGATTTTGTCATTTTCTTCGAACCTGTTGGTAATGGAATTTTATATTATATGAAATAGAATTTAAAAAATAATAAGCATGCAGAAAAAGTACTGGTGTTCTCATTGTTTAAGGTCTTTTATTGGAGCTGAGGGGCAATGGCTTGGACAGTATTTTCTGGAAGCCAGTGACTGTTAATCAGGGGTCCATATTAGAATCACCAGAGCAGGCTTCGTGGACATACAGCCTTTCGAGACACACAGGGCCCTGCATTTAGAAGCTCCCCCGCCCCTCCTTGGTTTAATGCTCTGCTGATGCCATCTTGAAATTCTTAATAATTTCCTCTTTAAACCTGTGTTTTGTAAATGAAGTCCTATGGAGGAAGAGAGCATAGGCATGGCCGCTGTCATCCCTTACCTCCCCTTTTGCCTATAGTGTTCATGGTGTCCCCAGAGCACAGAATTCTGGAGTTCATGGGAGTTCAGAAGACTCAACATGGTTATTACTGGGGACATATATTTAAACAAAACCTCCTTCCAACCCAAAAAACCTTTCCACAAAAGTAGATGAGGAGAAAACCATTTTCATTATTGACTAGGCTTCAACCCAAATGTGACCCGCATCACAGGCATCAACTAAAGAGACAGTGAAGATAGAAAGAAATTTTACTCTTTTACACAGCGAAGCAGAGATAACCCATCATCACACATATTCTCAAGAGAAACAATAACTAGTCCTCAAGTAAAAGGACTTGACAATACCACTCGTCACACATAGGTCATCTCAAATGCACCTGGAAATTGGGCTGACCATCTGTGCTAGCTAACTGGCTCTATCCAAAGGAAAAATAAACTTTTCATACCTTTCCACAGGAGGTAGTTTTTGAGCAAAGCTTGGCTCCTACCCTCCCACAGAAGTTGGAGACATGGGTACTACCTTCCTTGACCGCATTTCAAATGATGGTTCCCAGGTCTTTGAGAAAGACATTCCTGGGTCCTCAAGCTAGCAAAAGACTTAAACTTAGTTTTTCAGGATTTACATACGCTTCAAAGAGTCAGAAAGAACGTGCAATTACAAGATTTCTAAAGTAAATTCTCGAAGAAAAGGGTGGGGGAGGGAGCTTTCCATATTTTCAACAGGAGGAGTCAAGCCTCTTATTTTTAAGTTTGCATTTGCCCTTACACCATGATTGAGGCGGGTGTGGTGGGTGTGCTGACAGCCCCAAGAGACCATGCTTCTGTTTATCCCCACACTCCCCTTCAGCACAGAAGGAAGGTCATGGCAACCAAGGAATCATAACCTTCCCTCTCTTACTTGTGTTACCTCCTTGCATTCGCCAAACCTCCTTGCATTCTTTGCTCCTTAGCAAGTGGAAGGTGGAGAGTGTCGGTAGAATGTGAGTGTTATCAGGAATGGAAATAAAAACAGTTCAGTCAATTTGTGAGGTTTTCCACTGGTCTGATAAGAAATGACCCACATGCACGCATGAACTATGGTGTACGAATTGTGTAATCTCACTGATCTCACAGGTCACTTAAATACTCTTACATTTGCCTTTAAAGCCGGCACTATACAATATGAAGATGAACACTAAAATGCATTCTACCAACTCAAAATACTACTCTCTTTAAAATAACAACATTATACTGCAGGTAAAAAATATCAGGACAAGTTCTGAGATCATGGAAGGACAGGAAAAAGATGTTTCTCCTCTGCTTTTTGAGAAAGAGGCCCTGCATTTGTTTTGCATGGGACCCCACAAATTATGCAGCCAGCTCTGAGTCCTGGTGGAGCTTTAAAAAGCGAGGTTCCCGGATTACGCACCTCAGACCTATGGAATCAAAATCTCCAGGCAGAGGACCCAGGCATTTGTACTTTTAATAATTTTAATGCAAACTGGAGGATTCTGGTGAGTGTCTCTGATTAAGAACCACCACTACAGGCTCAAGGAGAAGACGGTGCTGCCTGGAGTGGCCAGAAAAGGCTCACTGAAGAATAATTTGAATAGAGCCTTAAAGGAAAAATAAGATTTAGTTGAGTGTAGTTTTAAGTGGGATGGTATTAAGGCTAAGTACACAATGAACAAAAACATTTAAAGATGTGTCAGATAAAGGGTTAGAGGGGACAGGGAGACAATTTGCCTTGCGCAAAAGAAATAGGTGAATGATCAAGCAGATGACCCTTTAATTGGATAAAACCTTTCTGTCGGAAACACTGGGGAGCACAGAATGTTTCTACGGAATGGACTCCGTGCCTTATGCGGGAGAGAGTATCGAATTGAGAGGTGGGAGGCAGGAAAGAGAGTGAGTATGACGTTGCCGAGCTCCAGGCGAGAGATGACAGGGCCTAGATCAGCATATAGTATTTTTAAAAATACAATTTAACAAATGTAAAATATAACAGATTTGTGATATGAAAAATGTCAACTTGAATGTGTCCCATTACATGAACATTAGTTAAATTGGCATGCTCAAATTGGCATGTCCTTCAGAATATGTAAAAGGACCGAAATTATTTTTTAATGTATTTTTTAAAATTAGAATTTTCCATTCAAAATTTACTTAATGCGCATGGAAAGATCGTTTCATAGCTCTTTTTCCTGAAAACACAAAACATCCTGCAGAGTCCTGAGTGGGTTGCAAGGGACTGTGGGCTCTGTCGGTGGCCCTTTCAGCAGACTGTGGCAATGACTGTAAGAATGAACTTGACATAACAGAAGCAAGAAATAGTCTAAGGGAAAAGTCACAGAACTTGTTGACCAATTGTAAATGACTAAGGAACGGTGGAATAAAAAACAGGGAGTGTGATGTTGCCAAAGACAGAAACTGGGATTTCAATTTGGTTCTGGTTTTGGATAAGGTGAATTTACTACGGCTGTGGAGCAAATCAGTGGAAATGAGCAAGTGCCATTGATACCAACCACACAGTCAAGTGCAGAGGAAAAAATTATTACTTGGGTAAGGTCTAATGATAGGGGTTTTGTTTGATCTGGATAAGAAATTAAGTTATGATAGTAGATGAACCCTCAAAGAAGAAGCTTTAGATAGAGCAGATCTTGATTAAGAACTGACAGAGGAGATTATCGAAGGTAGAGAAAACTAATTCAGGGAGGTTTCAAAAAAAATCTAGATTGATATAGAGTTACAGAAACCAATGGGAATATTTTGTCTAAAACACACATTTGCTACACAGTAAATTGCTATGTCTGCATTCGGCACACATCTTTGCAATGATCTTCTTTCCTGATCCTCTATCTGCTTCCTTTTAATTACATGCTTGCTTTGATAATATTCTAATGTTTGGGGTTCTCCCTTTGTAAGAGATATTAAGTTTATCTTTTGTTGCTCAAAGCACTTATGTTGATACAAGTGCAAAGGTTGCATTTTAAATGCCTATTAATATTTATTATTGTCACAAAGAGTATCTAGCATTATTAATAGACCTATCATCTAAAAATCTCCTGATGTATTATCAGTTATATTTCCTGATAGAATTTTTCAATGTCATTTTATGTCGTGTTCCTCATAGAAATTAGTGTTAAAATTTGAAAGGGGGAAAATACAAAATCATGCATAGACACGAAAGATAAAATATATAGGAATAAACTTAAGATATGTGCAAGTCTTCCTTGGTGACACAAAAATATACTTGAACAAGTAGAAAGATATTCCCTTTTCTTGAAAGAGGTAAATAAATATCATATAACTATGATTCTCCATGGATTAATGTATAATGTAATGCCACCCCCATACAACTAGTAATCCCTGCTCCCCTACCTCCCCTGGAACTAACAAGTTGATTCCGAACTTGGTTTCTGGAGTAATCAGGAAGGGCTTAAGGAAGAATGTGAGATGAGATAAGAGAAAGAGAAGAGAAATGAAGGAGGGACTGGTCCCTTAGAAATTTTAACAGAAATCTCCAGAATTAAAACAGCGTGGTACTTGCTGCTGAATGCTTAGCGAGAACCACAGATCAGAAAAGAAAATCCAGAAAGACATGGCAAATGGAAATGTAGTATATGATGAAGGTGGCATCTTCAAATACTGGGAAACAGACTTCTGCACAAATGACTTGGAACAACTGGGTAGCCAGTTGGAAAAAGACACCATACCTCACCTACACAAGAATAAACTTCAAATTAAACGTCAAAATAAAGTGAAACCACACAAGGACTAGAAGAAAACACAGGTAAATCCCTTTATGACCTGAGTGGAGGGAAAGCTTTCTAACTATGAATTCAAATGCAAATTCAGTAAGAGAAAAAATTGATACTTACGGACTACATTAAAAATCCTTTCCCATGACCCGAAAATGCCATAAGCAATATCAAGGATAAATGTGAGTTGGTAGACAATATCTGCATCATATAGTTTAGATAAAAACCTACTTCCCTTAATATGGAATAGAATTCTAAAAAGTGGAGGAGAGAGGTGTCTGGGTGGCTTAGTCAGTTAAGCATCTGCCTTCGGCTCAGGTCACGATCCCAGCGTCCTGGGATTGAGTCCCAAGCTGGGGTCCCTGCTCAGCCAGGAGTCTGCTTCTCCCTCTCCCTCTGCCCCTCCCCCTGCTTGTGCTCTCCTGCTCTCTCATTGTCCAATAAATAAGTAAAATTAAAAAAAAAATGTTTCAAAGTGAAGGAGTAAAAGAAATATATATAGATATAGAGTTCAATAAATCAATGTATCTTTACATGTAAGGATATAGCAATGCATATTTATATATACTAGAAAAATGGGCATGCGACATGAGCAGATATGAACCATATATGCAAAGAGCTCATAAACATAAGAAAAATGTTCAACTTCACTTGTAATAAGATAAATACAATTTAAATTGAGAAACCATTTTTCACCTCTCAAGTTGACAAGCTTAATAATGCAGAGACAACGGCCCTCACTCATGGCTGGTGGGAATGCAAAATTGCATGACTCTGAGGGGAAAAAAGCCTTACAGAAACTTATTCTTCAACAAGCAATCCCACATCTAGCATTTTCCCCTAAAGGTATACCTACAACAAAACAGAAAAAAATATGCACAAGACTAGTCATTGCGTGTTTATAGTAGCTAAGTATTAAAAACAACCAGAATGCCCATGCACTGGAGATAGTCAGACAGACTAGGATACAGGCACGTAGTGGACTATTACGTTGTGGTTAAAAACAGGGATGATGGTCTACATTAACTTCTATGGAGTGAGTTTTGGAACACATGGTTTACTGAATAAAGAAAGGCATGGGAGCGCCTGGGTGGCTCAGTGGGTTAAGCCTCAGCCTTTGGCTCAGGTCACGATCTCAGGGTCCTGGGATCGAGCCCTGCATCGGGCTCTCTGCTCAGCAGGGAGCCTGCTTCCTCCTCCTCTCTCTCTGCCTGCCTCTCTGCCTACTTGTGATCTCTCTGTCAAATAAATAAATAAAATCCTTAAAAAAAAAAAGAAAGAAAGAAAAGCATGAAATAGAATATGTAATATACACGCATGAGTGTGTGTGTGTGCTTGTGCAAGAAGAATAATGAAACCTGTTATGTATCAAAAGAAATCTCTTATATATAGGAAATCTGTAAGGAAAAGAGTGGAAGCTATAGAAAATGGGGTAGGACTGCACTTATCATAACATCTTCCAGTTTTCATTTTGGGGCCATGTTAATGTTTTACACATTAAGTAATAAAGTTAAGTAAAGGATGGGGCTTCAAAATTTAATGCAAACACAATCAAATGAACCCAACTACACATCCAAGCAGTAACATAAGCACACAGAAGGAAAGAAGCCAGTGACTTCGGAAGTATGAGCTCCCTGAGGGACACGCTGACAAGGACGCGGCGTCGCGGGGGCAGTATCCCGGCCAGACGTGTGTGCCCTGAAAGTGACACGAGGAAATCATCTGACAAATCAAAACGGGAGAGCAATTGCAAAACAACTGGTCTGCGATCTTCGAAAACTGTAAAAGGCTGGGGAGCTGCTCTGGATAAAAAGGAGACTGAGACAGCACAACAATGAAACGCAAGGCAGGCTCTTAACTGGACGCCAGACTGTACAAAAGAAAAAAAAACCCTGCAAAGTTCCTTAGGGGGAGCAGTTGGTGCAATCCAAGTTAGAACTGTGCATTAGATAGTTGTATGGTATGAACATCAAATTTCCTAACTGTGATAGTCATATTATGTTTACATGGGATTTGTCCTTTTTTGTGTATTTTTTAAACAGATATACATGCAACTATTGGGGGCTGAAATGTTACAAGGCCTATAATTAGCTCTCAGATGCTTTAGCAAATACATGAATTAATGATTGAATGGGAAATGTATGTTTATTACAGAAAGAGAAGAGAGAGATTGAGCAAATGTGACAAAAATGTTAACAATTGGTGAATCTGGGAGAAGGTCTAGGAGTGTTACTGTATTATGCTTTTTTTCCACTCTGTAAATTTGAAACTTTCCAAAATAAGCAGTGGGTGGGGGAGGAAGAACAGAAGCCTATACGTGAGAGACAGGGACAGCTGTGGGAATCCACTCCCATCCCACCCCTTGCCATCTTGGGTCAAAGAACACACATACCCAGCTGTCCCTATGGATGGGTACTGCTACGTCTGCTGACACAGCCTTGACCACATAGTGATATTCTGGGCTGTCCAGAGTGTTTCCGTACAGGGCTGGTGGGAGGGGAATTCAAGCGGCTCTAAAAATGTGTGCTGCTATTTATCAGGAAGGATGACGAGCCCACTGCAGGGACGGCACAGACCCCAGGGCTCCTCATTGAGGGGTCACAGATCTCCAGTTGTATGTCCATATTCATCAGCAGCCTTGACAAGGGATATGGAGGAGAGAGAGGAAGGAAAAAATATTCTCTCACCAAGTGTTATTGGTGGAAGATGAATTACTCAGCGTATTTGTTACAGCCACCAGCCTTGGAGACCCATTTAGCCTTGAATTCTTGGTCCAACTTGGGAAGGATACTAAGCATCTAATTCAGGACTCCTAGCCCTGACTATTCGGATTCTGGTGGCAATCCAAAAGTTTGTTCTTTTCATTTTTTTTTTTTTTAAATTTTCTGAAGGGAATTACCAGCTCTTCCCTATTGTAAGTTTGAACAGGTCCTTTCGATCCTGCCCCCAGGAATGGACCAGACTGTGGACTGTGTCACAAGCCTGACATAAACGGAAGTGTGTGAGTAGGCTGATGTGTTTCAGTAATGTGTGTCCAGTGTGGGAAGAAGACCCTCACAGATCAAGCTCCCTGAAGCAGAGACCTGCCTGCCTCCGTCCTCCCTGGACCTCCAGGGAGAGCCAGATTTGATGTGGCTTTTGGCTAGAGGAGAGGGAACAGACTGTGCTGGGGAATTGGCTATTTGAAAAGTCTGCTTAAAAAAAAAAAAGTGGGCTGGCAAATTTTGATGTCTTTACAAGGCTGCATGTAAGACAATTAAACCTAATTTATCTTAAAAAATTACTTCATGTATCTGACTATGATGTCAGCTTCAATAAAGTAATAAAATCCTAACTAACACCTTATACCTTTTAGCTGTTGACTCAATGTTAACAACCGGAAAGTTACAGATTCTTTATTCCACGCCCAATTTTAGGGCGGACTCTCTTATAAGATGGAAAAAAAATCACTAACTTTATTACACCCCATCAGGTTATTCAATTATTGGACAATAACAATCCTAACCTTTCTTTCAGATGACTCTGAGGGGTGACTAATAAACATGAAGGAATCTTGCCTGAAAGTTACCAAATATTATGTAAATGTGTATGATTAAGATAATTCAACCAATTTTGTCCTATTATTAGGTTTGGAACTTTATGCAATATATTTTAAAAATCTCCTTGCTAATTTTTTAAACAAGAAATTGTCACTTTTAAAATAGCAATTTTTAAAGACTATTTTTAGAAAAATAGAAGGTGAAAGTAGATTTTATTAGATGGGATTGAAATAATCAAGTGATAGTTATTTGTATGACTAGAAGCCCCCCCAAAAATGAAAAAGCTCTATAAATACATAGATAGATTGATCGATTGATCTGAGGACAATTTGGAAACATGTGTGACATTCTTTACTATGCACATTTTATAAGTTGAAAAAAATTTCCATAGAAATTGACTCAATAGTCCATGACTGAAGTTAATCTACCAAGATAATGCTTAAAAGAGGAAAATCTCATGTTTATAACAAAACAAAGCTCTTTATTCTCAAGTATCCAATTAAGTAGGGTATAAATGTGGTTTTCCTTCCTGGGGGAGCATGGGGAGAGGCCTTTTTCCTCCGGCTTTACAACTTCTCAATAGTTTTGTACACACTCTTGCCCCTGGACACACACACCTGGTCTTCCTGCTGCCTGGAGCAAGAATCTGTTCTCTGTTCTTTCCTTGGCTGACCTCTAGTTATATGTAAGAATGCCACTAAAGTTCTACCGCCATGACAGTCAAGACTGTTAGTGTCCCCCGCAGTGAGCCGTCAACATCTCAGGTCCTTTCTCATTCAGAGTATTTCCTGTACTTACTATCACTGTTCTCCTGCCCTCCCCCTCCCCCACCGTGCTGTCATTCTCCACAAGGGTGGGTCATGTCTATCAGTCAGAGTCCTATCTCCAGCTCCCAGCACAGTGCTGAACACTGGATGTCTAAAGCAAAACCAAGGGGCGCCTGGGTGGCACACTCGGTTAAACATCTGACTCTTTGTTTCAGATCAGGTCCTGAGCTCAGCATCTTAAGATCAAGCCCTGTGTGGGGCTCCATGCTCAGTCTGCTTGAGAGTCTCTCTCTCCCTCTGTCCCTCTCTCTCTATGTATAAAATAAGTAAATCAACCTGTAAAAGCAGAACTGCTTCATACTGTTCTTTTTTTGTTTGGCAATTTTTCTTTCTGCTGGAACTGAATGCCCCACCCTTTCCCCCTCAAACTCATTCTTTCCTTGGATCATTTCTATTTAGCTCACAGGTCTCAATTTTGATAATATTCCCCTTTAGGATATCTTCCTTGAATGTCTGGGCAGGGTTTCATACTCCTCTTATGTGCTACCCTAACATGCTACACTTTTCCTGTGATAGCCTTTACTGTTCCCACTGTAATTGTCTTGTTGCCTTTCTGTATCTTCCACCAGAATGTAAGCCCCATGATGGCAGGGACCATGCCACGTTATCAACCTTTATATTTTCAGAATATGGTATGTGCTGGCATGTAGTATGTACTCAAGAAATAGGTACAATAGTAGTATATTGTTATGATTATTTTGTAATTATAATCACAAATGACTTCCTTTTCTTCAGCTTCATCTTTCTCTTCTCCATCCTTTGTACCACTGTCCAGATGGCCTCTCTTAAATTCTGCCTTTATCAACTTACTGCTCAACATCTTTTAATGCCAGTTAGTGGACTTCATAATCAAACTTCAACTTGTATGTCTAGATGTTAAGGCGCTGAAAACATTTTTCCAATTTTAATTCCAGTAAGTTAACATAATAAGGTATCACCTGACACCTCTCAGAATGGCTAAAATCAAAAACCCAAGAAACAACAAGTGTTGGCAAGCATGTGGAGAAAAAGGAACCCTCATGCACTGCTGTGGGAATGCAGACTGGGACAGCCCTTCTGGAAGACAGTGTGGAGCCTCCTCAAAAAGGGAAGACACTTTTTCATATGGTCCCTTCCCTAGTCTTCCTTCAGTTCCCTCGACTTCTCTTTGCTTCCACTGGAGTTGGACCAATTGCCTTGGTCCAGAGTTATAGGACTCTGGACGAAACTGTACATTCATTTGTGATTCTGTGATCTACCTTTAGTACCAACCCTAAAAACACCTGCTACATCCGTAGCTCCCACTCTGTGTGGAGTTTCACTATAGCCCCTCCTCCAAGGAGTCTTATTTATAAGATCCATGATGGTGATATGCATAAACTTTGCCACTCTGCTCATTGGCCCTGGTGCGTATCTGTGTGAATGTTCATGGTGGGGTGTGTGTTCCTGTGTTCATGCGTGTGTGCTCACGATGGATACAACAACGGCCAACCTCTAGATGGGCCAGAATCTCAAAGGAGCCTGTGGGGCAAGTTCTGACTAATATGGACAGCAAAGATCTAGGAACCAATCAGACCAATCTCCTGGCAAAATCTGAATGAGGTATCAGACAGAGATATAAGTTGACTGAGAGACAAAGAGTCAGAGTGTGAGTTAGAGAGGAAGTAGCAGATACATAGGAGAAAAGCAGGCATTACGCCCTGTGGGCAGAGCCCGGGAGGCAATCAAAGCTGTGAACAAAAAGCAGAAAACTACACAGAACAGGGTGTGAGGCAGTTGGCGGCAGTTGAAAATCGGGAGCTGATGGCCCTCTGCTGGTGTGGCACAATGGCATCACCGGGTCATGCGGGCCATGATGGCGACCGATCGCCTTTCTGCTCCTGCCCCATAAGCCAGTCACCACAAAGTCAAACTCCACAACTCATTTCTATAATGCCCAATACCTAGAGAGCTTATACTGTTATAACAATCATGCATTTGATTTAAGGTATCCTGAGTGAATCTCTGTCACTGAAAAACTCTGAAAAACTTTGCACAGTTTCATTTTGCCTTTATGAAACAGTGAGATCTGATTTCTTTGGGAGGAATCCCATAAAATAGAAATAACTTTCAACATGGAGACCACGGTAAAGCTTCTGTGTCGCATCACTGCTGGTGCTGAAATTTTGTAAGCTGCTCCATCACCACAAAGAATGAATGAGCATCTTGCTCTGCTAAAAATGGTTTCCCTCTTAACAAGTTTCATGCATATTGAGTCTTTTATTTATTTTTTTGTACAAAATTGTTACTGAATTGTGTGAGCACTATAATTATGTTTCAACGTTGACAGGTAAGATTGAATGTTAACTGAAGTAATTCTTTCAAGTGCATTACAAGTACTGCATACTTATTGAAAATTACTTGGCTTATCTGGTCAATACTCTGTAAATTAATTGAGGGAATTGATTCTTGGTGTTCACTGGGGAGAGAGAGCCAAGCTGCCTTACATGAAATAATTGTAGAGCAGAATGCTCTACACACATTGTTGAGAAAAACAGTACAACAGTGTGGGATGCACTCTGGACCTGTGCCCCTTAATCTTTTCTTCTTTTTTCTCCCCAAACTTCAGATACCTCTAAATATTACTATCCTCTCTGAGCAGTATGCATTCAAGATGCCTCACTTCAACCTCTCTCTTGCCATCAGCCTTAATCTCTCTGTTCCCCTGCCCTTTGGCCTACTACTCTGCAAGACCCAGACTCGAAATAACCTTTCTGATTTTATCCCTCCTATTACTGGAATTTTGAGCACCACTGAGAAAATGAAACCACTGTGAAGATGTGTGCATTACACATGTATTGTTCACAACCTTGGCTTAGTGATATCTTAATGTGCTCGCTCAATGGTCACTCTTACTCTGCTAATGGAGAAAACAAGATGGCGGTGCTCTTTGTGAGTCTTCTAACTCAGACCCCATCTCTTTCGACAAGGACGTTGCTATCCCTTTCATACACATACACTCAAAATAGGAACCTTCAAGCATGCAATTCTTACTCCAAGTTACCTGCATCTGAACCTGTCTTAGCCTTCTGTCCAATCTCAGAGGCTTAGAAGTATCAAACTTCAATCTCATCTAGAGGAAAGGGCTTCAAAATAAAAGGGTTTTAAGAGTTTTCTAGAGTAGGACAAATGATCTACAGGGATATTTATTCTTCTCTTGACATTAGTGAGGCCTCTGTTCAGAGATACTGGTGCTAATCTGAAGCTCAGAACTGCTTGTGATTTTTGTTAGTTAAAATTACTGGGAGCAATATAAAGGGTTTTGTTTTCTATATAATGATGAATAACTAGGATGAGAGTCAGTGATCTGATCCTTTTTCAGTCTTATCCTCCCTGATGCCTGGTCTCAGAGAAGCAATGATCAGTTCACAAAAAGTAAATGTAACTTTAGAAAAATTAGAGACTAATGTTTTTCAATTAGATTAAGTTGGGTTCAGCTTATTTCATCTCAGTTTGATCCCTGAAAAATTTCTGCAAAATCCCACCTTAAAGTAAGATACTGTGGCCTAGCTATTTTTAATATTTGCTTTGATCTAAGCAAAGGCCATGCAATATTATTCATTAATTTCTTCATTTAATATAGTTAAAAAGGGAGAATGGAGTAAAATTCCTTTGGTATTACTATTAACACAGACCGAGATCCAATTCTATGTTATAATCAATGTATTTAATTCATTTAAACCAATGGCTTAAAAGTGATAGATTTTTAAAATTTTGTAAAATAAATCTCTTATCTTTACTTCCCTCCTCTAATAAGCCATAGCCATGCCAAACCCTTTGGATATTTAACATTCTCCAGGGCTTTATTCCCAGATTGTATAACTCAAAGCTACCATTTTTATATAACGCAAGTGGTAGTTTTAATATAGTAATGATGGTCACTGCATTGCCATCAGTATTATATGCATATTATGCTTACATGGACTATATGTTGCGTAAGAATCATGCTTGTATAATATTAGTAATAAGATATCTTGCCTAGAATTTCACGTGTGAGATAATCTCTTAAGAGCTGAGAATTACTCATTTTCATTTTGTAGGTAAGAAACTGAAGATTTCACCAATTAAGCAACTTGGCAGCAGTTAATAGCTACTACAGATTTTAACCTGGGCCAGCCTAACCCCAAATATTCACTTTTAGTTACTACCCTGTGTTTCGTCTTACGGGGATTTTACTGTTGATGTTCACACGTAGTATGAACATCTTTGACCTTGAGAGTCAACCTTTGAAGTAGGCCTCAGAATCTTCATTTCAAAAATTGAAATTCTGAGACTCAGGGACATTAAGGGATTTCCCAAAGTCATTTAGCTGGTGAGTGGCAGGACTGGCCTCCTGATGACAATTCCACCTATCAACTTTTCTGTCAAATATTCTTGAAGGCACATAGCACATATTGTTAGAGGCATAAAGAAGTCTCTTTTCTTGTTAGTTTCAATAAATACTCTTAATAACATTTAAAATATTTTTTCCGAAATTAGCCATCATTATAGTTTTGTTTGAGGATAAACTGTGTACCCAACCCCGGTGGTTATGAATAACAGGTTCAAAATTAGAACTGGCCGTTTATGTTCTAATGTGTCATCTCCATTTGACTTTTTAGAAACACCTATATATTTTTCTTCTTTTATTTTAACCTCCAATTTCAGAAATTTCCACAGCCTTAAACCAATTTCTGTAAAAAATGAGCAGTCCAAAGTATACTTTATAGATGATCATATTATGTGATGTATGGATCATGCTGTTTTTAGTAATTGACCTCTCTGAAAGGACCTGGTTGTTATGGTTACCACAGAAAGAAAGTAAGAGAGAGGGAGAGAGAGAGAGGAAAAGAGAGAGGGAGAGAGGTCACTTTGAAACAGTTGTGTTTGGAATGGTCATATTAACAATTTCCTGCCCGACTTACCTTACCATCCTCTCAG
Source organism: Martes martes (assembly GCF_963455335.1). Taxonomy (NCBI): domain Eukaryota; kingdom Metazoa; phylum Chordata; class Mammalia; order Carnivora; family Mustelidae; genus Martes; species Martes martes. The sequence continues at coordinate 34,250,027 of NC_137892.1, read as the reverse complement.
GAAACTGAGGACTAATAGTCATAAGCGTGGGAAACTGTAAATACTCTTTCTTAATTCTTTTGGTATCTGACATATTCCAGATTCCACTGATGTGAAGTCGGCCTTCCCTATGCTTTTGTGTGTATCCCCTTAAATAATTTTGATAGGCGCTCTGAACACACATTAACAGTTATAATACTAAACTGTGTAAATGTTGGATAAAGAAGGGAGTCTTAACACCTTCAGCCAGTCTTTCTTTGTTGCAGGCATATCTGACTGGTTGGGAATTCTGTGGAAGGCTGATAGTCATATGCAAATCAAAAAGCACGAGTTTCAGTTATGCAAATATAATGTTCTTACACTATTTGATATGTTTACTTGGAACACTGAACACCTGCAGATATGATCAGTAAAAGAAAAAAAATTATTCAAAAGAAGTTAAGCCTCTGACTTACCTATTTATACAAATTTTCAAATGTTTAATCAAGACACAAGGAACAGGCAAACATTCAAACACGATTTTATATTCATTCTTGTATCAAGATATATTATGGGATATAATAAAGTGAAAATAATTACCATTCCAAGAGCTTAATACTCAAGAAAAGGCAAAGACAGAAATTTTTTTTTCCCTCTCCACTGCCTTCCATAACATTCTTTTTGATTGATTTCTGCTCATCTTTGAGAAATTTTGGAATTAAAGTGTTCCCCAGGCCTAGAAACTTACACTGTCTGCCATTCATTGACTTGTGCAAAGAACAGATATTTGTTGAGAAACTACTACGTATCAGACAGTGCTAGCTACTTCATAGGACTTTGTGGGGTACTGATGCTAAACAACCCCCTCATTATCTGCTGGGAAAGACTGGGATTTAAAGAAATGGCCAGAGAGACTTGGAAAGACTGAAGGAAATGGGGCTATGTATAAAGAATTGGAAGGGCAAATTCATGTAGGGGTTAATGAAAGAAAATGGGTTGGTCTGTGGGCACTGGGATGCTAGCAACTAGGCATAGGAACTGGGAAACATTGAGTAGGAAAGGAGTAATAGAGAGGCTTTGAATTCAGTACAGGTAGTATGGAGATTATTGAAAGGAGTGAAAAGAATGTGGTAGGCTAGGGAGAAGAAAAATGGCATGTGGAATACTAAAGGAACTAAGGCTGCGGGAAGGGATCTACACCTATCAAGGGACCGTAGAAAGGTCAATCCAGTCACCAGGTGAGTTTTGCTCTTGAGCATTTGCCAAATACGAAACTGTGTGAGGGCAAAATTGGAAAGAAACCAAGCAGAAACCTGCTATACTATAGATTTCACAGTCTGATAGGCTAGAGGGACAAGAATTTCAGTCAGGGATCTACCATGGAAGTTACGGCTGATTAAATCCAGGCTTTCAGTTGACAATTGAGAACCTAGTAAGCCTATCTCATCTAGTAATAAAAGCAAATTGGAAATTGACAAGCCTAAAATTCAGGTCATCTCCATATCTTATTGGATTGAGATAATCATTTCATTCTAATTTCTCTCCAGAAGAGTGAATCTTCTCTATAGAGAGAGAAAACTATCTACAACCTATATAACTTTACCAAAAGCCTTGGTTATCACTCAAAGAAAATTTCCAGGCATGAGAGGATTATTGTACAAAGATTTTTAAAGCAATCGTAAATATCTTGAAGGAAATGGAAAAGAAAATTAAGTTTTCACCAGAGAAAGTATGAAAAATCAAATGGAAATTCTTTTTTTTTTTAACATTTTATTTATTTATTTGACAGAGAGAGAGATCACAAGTAGGCAGAGAGGCAGGCAGAGAGAGAGGGGGAAGCAGGCTCCCCACCAGAGCAGAGAGCCCGACGCGGGGAGCGATCCCAGGACCCTGAGATCACGACCTGAGCGGAAGGCAGAGGCCTTAACCCACTGAGCCACCCAGGCGCCCCCAAATGGAAATTCTAAAACTGAAAAATACTATCACTGAAATAAAGAAAGCAAAGACTGGGTTTTGACGTTTAGACAGAACACAGTAACACAGAAAATGGATCAGTTAAAAAAGACCCAAACTACGAATGGATAAGGAAGATGTGGTCCATATACAGTATGGAGCATTGTGCCTCCATCAGAAAGGATGAATACCCAACTTTTGTAGCAGCATGGACGGGACTGGAAGAGATTATGCTGAGTGAAATAAGTCATGCAGAGAGAGTCAATTATCATACGGTTTCACTTATTTGTGGAGCAAAACAAATAACATGGAGGACATAGGGAGATGGAGAGGAGAAGGGAGTTGAGGGAAATTGGAAGGGGAGGTGAACCATGAGAGACTGTGGACTCTGAAAAACAATCTGAGGGTTCTGAAGGGGCGGGGGTGGGAGGTTGGGGGAGCCAGGTGGTGGGTATTAAGGAGGGCACGGATTGCATGGAGCACTGGGTGTGGTGCAAAAACAATGAATTCTGTTACTCTGAAAAAAAAAAAGACCCAAACTGAAGCACACACAGAAAAACAAACAGAAAATACATATCAGGCCACAGATCCAAGAAGATTTATAAACCCCAAGCAACATAAGGTCAAGAAAAACCATATTTAGTCACAATGGAGTGAAACTGCTGAAAATCAAAGACAAAGGAAATTTTTAAAAGCGGCTAGATGAAAAAAAGTCATGTGACCTTCAAAGGGGCAAGGGTAAGACAAAAAATATTATTTACGATAGCCAAGACATAGAAACAACCTAAGTGACCACTGACAAATGAATGGATGAAGAAATTATGGTATATATATATATACCAGCAGCAAAAAAAGAAGGAAATCCTGCCATACTAAACAACATGGAAGGACCTTGATGGTATTATGCTAAGGGAAATAAACCAGAGAAAGACAAATATTGTAAGACTGTCACTAATATGTGAAATCTAAAAACAAAAGAGATCAGATTTTTGCTTTCCAAAAGAGGAAGAGAGAGGGTAGGTGAGGAATTGGATAAAGTGGTCAAAAGGTACGAATTGCAATTATGAGATAAATAAGTACCAGGGATATAATGTACAACATGATAACTACAGTTAAAACTGTCACCGGATATATTTGAAAATTTCTTTTTTTTTTTAAACATTTTATTTAAGAAAGAGAGAGTGAGAGAGAGAGAGAGACCTCCAAGCAGGCAGAGGGGCAGAGGGAGAAGGAGAAGCAGACTCCCTGCTGAGCAGGGAGCCTGATGTGGGGCTCAATCCCAGGACCCTGGGATCATGACTTGAGCTGAAGGCAGAGGCTTAACCAACTGAGCCACCCAGGCGCTCCTATTTGAAGTTTTCTAAAAGAGTAAGTCCTAAAAGTTCTTATCACAAGGAAAAAAGCCTTTTAAAAATATTTGTATGAGGTAATGGATGTCACTTATTGGATAATTACTTCACAGTGCAAGTTGTCATTATGCTGTATACCTTAAATGTATACAGTTCTCTATGTCAATGACACCTCACTCAACCTGAAAGAACAAAAGAATCCTATAATCAGGAGAAAGATTTGCCCTGAGGATTATTTTTTAAATCTCTTAAGAACATTTCTTTCAAAAAATAATTTTGGAATGAAAGGTACAGACTTCTCAAATAAATATAAACTGAAAGGCTTCGTTGCCAACAGGCCCACATAGAAAAAAACCAAAAAGTTTCTTTAAGCAACAGGAAAATAAGCCTGCATGGACACACGGTACTGCATGAAAGAATGAAGAGCTCCAGAAAGATAAGAAGATTGATCTAAATGAATATAGATGTTTAAACCACTGACAGCAATATCTGTGACATTGAAATTATATAAAGTGAAAATACATAGCAATAATAGTGAAAAGGTAAAAGGTTGGTAAATGGACTTAAAGTATTAATAGGTTCTTTTACTGTCTGTGAGGTGTTAAGATTACTTAGGACGGACGCTAATAAGTCAAAGTGCCTTTCATCGTATCTACAGTACAGTAAAGTAGTAGCAAAAAATATACAGTCAGTAAACTAAGAAAAGGAAAACAGAATGATAAAAAATAATTGATTAACCCAAAAGAAAACAAGAAAGAACAAAAAACTGATAACACCCAAGAATAGTAAGGTAATAGATTTAAATTGAATATATCATAATTCCATTATATGTAAGTGGTCTACATATTTCCATTTAAACATCTAAGATTCTTAGACTCTATAAAAATATTAATCCAAAAATCTGAAACTAAAAGGATGGCAGAGAATATACCATGAAAATACTAGCTAAAAAAAGGTTGAAGCCGCTATACTAATAATAACAAGTACAGATTTAAGATAGGAAGTATTACTCAAAAAAGACAAAATTTATTCTTTAGAAAGGTCAATTCAGTATGAAGATACTATATTTCTAGATTCTTACATAACTAAAAACCTACCCACAAACTATAATAAAAAAAGAAAAACACGGCCAGAAATAAAAGAATAGATAAATATACAATAGTGGATGGAAATTTTATACACATGTGATGTTGTACATACTTAAAATATTTTATATGTAAAAATAAGAAATTATAGAAGTATGATCTGTCTTCATCGTTTTATTAAAAGACTTTAAAAAAACTTGATTTCCAGCTGAATGTTATTGGATAAGCTATAAAAAATTTTTGTGATAAAATTAATCAAGGATTAAAATGGATTATTGAGATAAGATGAAAAAGGCCATTAATTGAAGGTGGTGTCTGAGAACAACAAAGTTTAAATCTGTAACAGCATCTTAGAAACGAAGGTGGGAATGAATTCAACCAGAAGTTTCCAAACTTGGCTCTGCTGCAAAAACACTGGGGTAACTTTTAAAAATATAGACAGATATTTGGGTCCCATCTCTCAGATTTCAATTAGTAGGTCTGGAGTCAATTGTTTTGAAAGGCTTACTAGAGGATTCTAACGGACAGGACCGAGAACCAACCAACTAGATGTTAACCTTAGACACAGGGCTTCTGCCCTATAATACTTGAGAAAACATCACGCACACAGCCCATACTTGGTGCCTCCTGGAGCTGCGCAGTGTGTCTGTCCTGTTAGACTCATGTGCTTTCTCTGTATATTATTTTTGTATTCCTGATTAGGACACTGATCTAATGACTCATTCAAGACTGTGAAACATGAAACGTAGCTTCTGATACATATATTTTTAGTTTCATTTTGTCATACGCCTTCTTTTAAAAAAGAGTCAACTCCTTTCTTTGGCTTAAATGAGTTGCTTAAATCCTGCATGCATATATGAAAAAAGAAAAACTTACAAATGTGTTCTAAAATAGATTTAATGTAATCCTAAAGTCACCAATGTAATCATATTTAGGGATACACATACTTCTAAATCTGAATCCAAATATGTGAAACAAATCAAGAAGAAGTATTTAAGAATGGAAAACATCAAAGAAGTTTCTTGACAAAAACAATTGCCAACAGTTACTCTACTTAAATGTCTGTTATTGGTATTTCTTAGCTGAGATTTTGGCCTTTTTTTTTTTTTTTTTTTGAACATATCAAAACAGGAAACAAGTAGGGCAGAGATGTAACTCTAGTTTCATGTGTCCTTTTGTCCCTTTCTCTCTTCCTCTAATTCATTCAGCATCTTAGTCCTAGCTCTGGTATTGGAAGCTCCTTCTTTAGCTCCCTCTTGCCTTCACTATTTGCCTGGCTATCGATCGCTTAGAACTCAGAAGAGGCTGTTTACAGGAGAGAGAATGTTTAGATAGTTTTTTGAAGGTAGAGAATGATCCCATGTTACAACAATATTATGTAGGTTATGCTGTTTTCTAAATGGCACCAACAACCTCTTCTACTATGAAAACACTTGAAATATTTTTAAATTATTATTTTTATGTTTTTATTATTATTATATTTTAAACATACTTTTCCTTATTTTTTTAAAAGATTTTATTTATTTATTTGACAGACAGAGATCACAAGTAGGCAGAGAGGCAGGCAGAGACAGAGAGAGGAGGAAGCAGGCTCCCTGATGAGCAGAGAGCTGGATGCGGGGCTCGATCCCAGGACCCTGGGATCATGACCTGTGCCGAAGGCAGAGGCTTTAACCCACTGAGCCACCCAGGTGCCCCTACTTTTCATTATTTTTAAACTATAATTAATTTGAAAATTGGTTCGTCAAACTCTGTGTTAGCAAGAGTTGTCTATATCTCCATAAATACACACAGAAGCATAGGAACCTTCTAGTTAGGATGGATTAGCTTGCTTCAGACCAACCTTCCCACTGAAAACAACTAGAAAATCTGGAAAAAATGGACACGAGTTCTTTGAAGGCATCAGAGAACTAGCCACGTAGCTAGACTTGAGAGTCCAAGATCCTGGAGAGAAGGAATGTGTAGGATAAGGAGCCCAACATTTGGTGTGACTTCGTCCTCTAAGGTATTCACCAACTTACAGTAGATCCCTGTGAGGGGGGAAGCCGGGAAGGGTGGCGTTGAGACAAAGAGAGAGGAGTTGAGACGGAGCCGCTGAACAGAGCTTTTAGAGTTTCACAGAAGTGGGGAGACAGAAAATAGAGTTCAGGGTCCACAAAGGAGGAAAGGCCGTAACAAACACCCCCAGACTATCAGCCGAGATTCCTGAGAGGCTACATGGCTAAAATAAGGCTGAACGCAAATCGCAAATCTATGGTCCTTACAAAGATTGAAACACGGCTTCCCGTCAGTTTCCTATCAGCCTGGATTAAGCTGCCCTTTTACTCCGCCTGCCTGCCGTAATCTAAAGTAAATGCTCTCTGCGCGAACACAAAATCATTCAGAGCCTGAAATTCTCTCTACAACTTTCATAGACGTTGTCCACTACGTAATAATGAGGATAATAAAAAACATGCCAGCCATACCAGTTGACAAAATTTAACAGTCAAAATCAATAGGAAAAAAAGTGATGATAGAAACCTTGATCCACAGGACATCCAGATATTATAGTTAAGAGAGAGACTTTGAAATACTTGCGATTAGGATGCACAAAGAACAGTTGACAAGATGGAGGTCACCAGCAGAGAACGGGAATCGAAAAAGAAAAAAAGAATTAAGTAAAAATTATAAAACTGAAAACTGTGTATGTTCACATTGACCCCCGTCTTTCTATCTACTACTCCATCTGGCTCTGTCCCCTAATGACTGGGACTAATCTAAATTACAACACTCATGTATATTCTTTTATTTTTCTCTAATATACTTTTTCTCTAAGGAAAGAGAATGTCTAATTGTTAAAATAGAATGCTAGAAACAGTTCAATAAAAGCATTACATATGCCATATATGTCCAAATGTGTCATGTTGTTAAACTGATAATCAGACATATGTAAAACTACTTATTAATCAGGATTATTTAAAATTCCATTATTAATGAAACATGTCTATTTATTTGAGCTGAGCTCTCTTTACAAGAGTATATTCTAATTTGTCTGTTAGTCACAGATAAAGTTTTTGAGTTTCAAAATAGCACTTAATTCTTACAGTTTTACATTTCCTAAACAGAGTCTAGAGTAATTCAATATGGTCTCTGAGTAAAAAATTTCAGGTTCTCACTTAACTTAATAAAGTCAGTACTCTGTAAAGTCAGATGACAAGCAGGAGCAAAATCATTAATGTTCTTAGTAGATGTTTCCTAGTTACGAATGTTCTTAGTAGATGTTTCCTAGTTACAAATGTATATTTAAGTATTTTATGAGTTTATTTTTAGGGTGTCATGTATCTATACATATAAATAAACATATGCATGCAATAAATGTTTACTTTTTAAAACTGGTTAATAGATTAATGAAACGAGTGTTTTCTAGAAAGTCTGAGGGGCCAGAGGTGGATGTAGCATTTAGGGAAAAAGGGAAAAGAAATATTAACATCTAAACTCTAAAAAGTGGGTATTACTTCTTCTGTTATGCAATCATGTGCAGAGAAATTAAGTAACATGATCACAGGCACAGAGCTAGTAAATGGCAGCAGTGGAATGCAAACATGGTTCTATTTGATTTCAAAGCCCATGTTCTTTCCAGCACACCGTGCTTTCTACGTAGAGAAACAGATAGATGGACGCGCAGATTTGTTAAAATTCGAGAACGTATAATCCTTTTAAGGGAGTTTAATAGAATTTTTATATGAAGGTTATTACACTCCATGCTTGAGTGTGGTCAGATAATTCATCAAAGCCGGATCTCATATTTCTCATATTTCTACGGCATATGGAATTCTACACATAAATTTTGCAGCTACTATTTACAGTCTTCTCCAGGTAAGTTTAGCACCCTATGTTCCAGTTATATAGCCTGGAATGCCTAGGGTATACATTAATTAAAATAAATGAATTCCATGAAATAGGAAAGGAATCAGGTAAGTCTTTATGTAAAGTGCTATGAACAATTCAACAAAGGCATTACATATATTATTTATCTTCCTATGTATGTTGTCCTTGAGCTAATTTTTAATCAGAGAAGAGCTTTAAGTCTCCTCATTAACCGCTTCCTGTCTGAGTCAGAGTTGAGGACATGATGTTGTATTACAGTTACCAAGTGTGTATGTTACATAGTTATCATGCAGAATCTAATTTCCTTTTGCATGAAACTGCTCTATTGTTCTATTATACATGCTCATGAATATTAATGTTAGATCCTTTGACACTTAATGGATAAAAAATAAAGCTCAGAGCTCCTCTCTATTTTCAGAAGAGACCCAGCCAGTGACACTCACAGTGAAGCAAGTTGCTCATTTGTTTCTCCCTCTTGTTCTCAGTTACAAATAGTTTGATGAGTATTTGGGATAGGAGATCAGGGAAGGACTATAGCTTCAAACTTTGACCCCATTACTTCCCATATCTCCCTACGCTTTTTCCATTTTAATTAGAAAATTTCAAGGACATGTTTTTTTTTTTCTTTTTGTGTTTACTGTATATCTCTGTTTCTATAATAGACCAAAGAACAGGGAGAGAATATGTATGTGATTGGTTCACAAAAACACATGCAGAATTCTTGGTTATAAACAGTAGAGAACACTCTGATTTGTTGAATTAGAAGGGATTTTCGGTAGTTCACAAATCTCCGGGAGGGCTAGAGATGCAGGCTTGGCTGTTACTTAGCCAGAAACAATGAGGGTACGAGAAATGCCGAGTTCATGCCATAGACTATTCGAATAAACCAATGCAACTGCAGCCCCAAACTTAGCACTGAGCATGCTTACATACGAAGACCACAACTTCCACCACAGCAAATCCAGAAGAACCAGCTTCTAACTCAACTGTGCACATAAGAACAGTTTTCTTTTAGGGGCACCTGGTTGGTTCAGTCAGTTGACTGTCTGAATCTTAATTTTGGCTCAGTCATGATCTCAGGGTCATGGGATTGAACCCCCGGTTGGGTTCCTCGCTCAGCAGGGAGTCCACTGGAAATCTGAAGACTCTCTCTCTTCCTCTCCCTCTGCTTCCCCCCCCCCATTAAAATAAGTAAATCTTAAAAAACAAAAACAAACAAACAAAAAACTGTTGTCTTTTGGAGGCCACAGCCTCAAGTTTCTCATTTTAATATTCAAGTCTCCTCCAGGGCCAACCTAGGGCACCTAAGTTGCAACTCCAGGGCACCTAGGTCACATGGCTACATTCTAATTACAAGGTAGTATGGAATTATAACTTTTAGCTTTCCAGACTATTTAGTGGAAGACAACAAGCGAAAAGAGGGTGAAATGGACATTGAGTCCATGTTCAAAATACCCCAATTAGTATTTGTTGGATTTCCTTCACAGTAATTAGGATTTCTTTCCTTTTTTTTTTTTTTTTTAGATTATTTATTTATTTATTTGACAGACAGAGATCACAAGTAGGCAGAGAGGCAGGCAGGGAAAGGGGGGGTGGGGAGCAGGCTCCCTGTTGAACAGAGAGCCCAGTGCAGGGCTCCATCCCAGGACCCTGAGATCATGACCTGAGCCAAAGGCAGAGGATTAACCCACTGAGCCACCCAGGCACCCCAGGATTTATTTTCTTATTTGAAAATGTATTCTTATGCACCAGAATAAAAATAAAAAATGAATACTTTATACTTTCTTGAAAGCCAGTTCTGGTTGCTTGTTAATATCTGGCTTTCCCATGCTCAATGGGAAAATGTCATGATTGATTGGTAATGTCTTCCATATATACTAAAGGATCACTTCCTGTCTAAATATGTAAGTGTAATAAAGCTTCACTGGTGGAAGAATGGGCACAACTGCATCATATTTATCAATGTAAGAGATGAGCACTTTTGGTCTGCTTCCTACATATACTTGTGGTTTAGTATTAGGGTACCTTGAAGGTCAATGTGTTACCACCAGAAGGGGTGTTATGGGATGCCGAAATGTTCTTCATTCCACTTCCATAACACTTAGCATGAAGAGTCAAAGATTTACAAAATGGCCACCTGATGCCTAAGATACTGAGAAACCAAGATACTTCTCCAAAGTGACAAGATTTTCTATTTACTGTCCTTTTCTTGAGTGTGGCCATGTCAGTTGCCCTTCAGACTGAATAGTGCCCTCTAGAGATTCAATATGGGACCAAGTTCATAAGAAGATTTTGTGAAGGGTTTCAGAGAACATTTCAAATAGTGCTCATATAAGTATCTTTTGTATTATGGGTAACTCGACACAAAAATCTCTATTTCCTTTGGATATTCATTTTGTGGACAATAGGTGAAGAGAAAGGTTGGCATGTATATGTGTGTGGGTGGGTCAGGGGAGATGTGCTGTATTTGGGAACATAGTAAGAGTATTATAGAAAAAAAATGCAGTTAATATACTACGACCTATGTGTCTCTTAAAAAAACCATACACAAACATTCATTTCCTAAAACAATGTTCACCTGCTGTCCCTTGGATGACTTCAGCTTAATTTCACACTTAATAACCTTAAAGATTAGAGTGCTTAATTATAGCAGTTACTGCTGATTGCTTTGGAAATGAAAAATGGCTATCTAATATAAAGTCATTAATATTATACTTGATGGATTGGTGTTATTATTCACAATAATCCAGAGTCTTGGGCCCTCATCTAATTTTTAACATGATAAAATGAAATATTTATTGCTTTAAGGAAACAATTTGGTGCATGATAATGATATTAATGCATTCAACAAATATTGAATAAGTGCCTACTATATGCTAAGGACTGTAGCAGGCAGTGGGGCTACCATAATCAATAAGACAAGTTGCCTCAAGAAGGTCACAGTCTGGTGGTCAGCAAAGGCATAGACACTGTAATAGAAGGGCATCATAATCAATGTGCATAAGATACTATGGGAACATAGCCTGCTAATTAGAGAGCTGTATAGAGGGGAAGACTGCTGAGCTTGAACCTAGTAGTTTTCCAGGCAAAGACAAGGTCATTCAAGGTAAGAAAATGAAGGCAAACTGGCATGAAAGAGGATGGTGTATTTTGGGAAAAACATATAATTCTGTGTGGCTAGAGCATTGGGTACATGTTGCATTGGGTACAGGGATGAGGTTGCAAAGCAGACTGTGTCCTGCTTGTGAAGTATGTTAAATGTCATGCAGAAGAGTTTAGACTTTCCTTTTGCAGATGGAGCCAAAGAAGGGTTTTCAAGCATTATATTGACATAATCAGATTTGTATTTCATAAATGGAACTTTGGCAGCTACATGGAGAAGGAATTGGCAGAGGAAGAGCCTTGGAGTCAGGGAAACTAGCTAAGACTATTTCAGAAGACCAAATGAGAGACGATTATCTTGAACCTGTTCCTCAAAGATAGTTTGACACCCACTGGGCCATAAAGACAGTATTTCTTTTCTTTTTTTTTAAGATTTTATTTATTTATTTGACAGACAGAGATCACAAGTAGGCAGAGAGGCAGGCAGAGAGAGAGAGAGGAGGAAGCAGGCTTCCCGCCAAGCAGAGAGCCCAATGTGGGGCTCCATCCCAGGATCCTGGGATCACGACCTGAGCCGAAGGCAGAGGCTTTAACCCACTGAGCCACGCAGGCGCCCCAAGACAGTATTTCTTGATACTTTTGGCTTTTTCCCTATCTGTACCCACACATACCAAGTTCCCTTTGGGTTTTTGACCTTTGATTCCAAATTCTGCCCCTTTACGTCCACTCTTTTTGCATTCTTAGCTTAGTTCTCCCATCACAATTCTTTCCTCACAATGACTGAACAGAGCAAATACCTAGTAAATATCTGGTATCTGACCTGGTGAGTCCAGACCTTACCTGAACTCAGCTCCTCACTTGACCACCCCATTCATCCTCTTTGTTAGATGAGAAAGGACCTGGATGTCAAATAGCTACTGAATTAGTCCAACCCATTCTTGTCCCTCTAAACTCAGCAACCTCACACATATACAGTGCCACAGGCTAGAGAAACTCCCATTAGAAATCACAGATGAGTTATTGACTACTACATATATTGGCTCTTACTGCCCTGGACTGAGTTTTACAACGCTGATGAAGGTAACGCATTACAGGATGAGAAACTTACCCAAAGGAATCTAGATCAATTCTTATGATTAGCCTTACAAAACTCTCCTAGACCTTATATCAAATCAGGTGGAAACTTAAGAGATGTCATTATGACAAGGGAGCTGCAAATGCCCCAGATTAAGGTGGACTCCTTAAAAAAAAAAAAAAAAGTGCCACTCAAAGAATCAAGCTCCACTCAGGCCAAGAGTGGGAATCTCACACCCCATGTCAAAAAACAATCTGATTGTCACTTCTGAGTCAAGAGGTATCCAAAGTTGAAATTGATGGTGTTAGATGTGGATCTCACCTTCTGATCTAGAGCTTTAGGCCCCAAACATCAGAAGTTCGTTTGATGGATCCATGAACCACCACCACAATACTCTAACCTGAGAGTGAAGAGAAAAGGTATATTTACTGCCACAGAGTCATTCTCTCCCTCCACGCCTCTGAGCTCTCCTTTTCCCTCTAGTCTAAGCTACCTTAAGAGAAAGTGTGATTAGGGGTGTGGCCAAGGTCACTTTGTTTTCAGGGATTACATAGAACCATTTGAGTATGCTGGGGAGTTTTAGGGAGGAGAAGGACTCAAACTTTTATGGTTTTGTGGGATAAAGGAACCCAATCTACCATCCTACCAATCCCAGAGGGGTGGGGGCATCAGGATTCTACTAATAAGGATTCGTGGGGCCTACAGTGGGGCAGGGAAGGTAATGTGACTTTACGGTGGTGCCCTTGGGACCAATTCAACGTATTGCTGTTGCAGCTTCCACATCTGAGACTATAAGAAGAGCTGACGTTACAGGCTTATACTCTCCAGTTTAAGTGCCAGAAGGAATTTTCCTAATTAGGAAGAGCTGCATGTAAAATAGTGCAAGTGAAACACATAAATTACTATCCAACCCTCTCTTGAGCCCATCCCAAGTGGGGCCAAATGACCTTAATGGCCCCTCGGAGCTATAAGTCTCTGTGACTGATGATTTTGCCTACTGGAAGCATCTACCCAGAAACACCCCTGTGATTCTGGACTCATCATTTCTCTGACAAGGCTACTGGCTATATCCCATTTGAAAAGAAGCTATTAGCTTGCCACTGGGATCTTGTTGACACTGAACACCTGACCTATGAAGGCCTTATAACTCTCCAGACTGATAATCCCATTCTGGGGTGGGCTGACTCAGACTCAACACCTAACAAAGTATGAAGGGCACAACAAGCGCTCACTGGTCAAAGGGAAATGGTATACTCAAGAATGCAACCAGTCTGGCCCAGGCAGGATTTGGCTTCACATGAAGAAACGGCAACTGTCTTCCTGGGGGAAATTTTATTGCCCGTTACACTGTCTAAAGCAAAGCCACTAGGTCAATGGAATCTTCAATGCTCAGAGGCTCCCCTAAATGACTAGGCCTGGTTCACTGATGGCCCAGCTAAGCTAAAACCCAAATGGTGTTCCCTGTGCTGCTATGATACTTGAATCAATGCCATCGATGCAGAACCAGAAGTGGGCATGGTCACTATCCTCAGTGGACAGGACTCAAAGCTGTTATACTTTTGACCACTATTCCTTTTGATGAACCTGTTTTATTTTTGTTCACTCTTGGGTTTTGGCTAACGACCTAGCTTAGCTATTGGTCAACCATCTGGGTCATTCATGTAGAAACTCACAGTAAGGGCTTCTTCTTTAATGAGACTAACTAGAATCAAGCTGCTGGTGTAATCTGTGCCACTCAGACTGCTACTGCTTCTGTTGAGATCCATGTTCCTACTAGCTATGGCAATACATCCACCATCATAGACTGAACAAAAAGAACACCTTTTCTGAAGCCAAGGCTACTACTACATGCTAGAGTGGTGACTCTTGTCAAGGGTTGACCTGTTTGTCAAGGTGAAGGAGGCCACACCATACACACATAGACTCTATCTGTTCCTTGCAGACTGACTACATTATACCTTTTATTCTGTCTTGGGGCTCTTGGTGATTCCTCTCCCCTGCTGACACTTTTACAGATTCCTGTGTTACTATTCCAGTCCAATCAGCCAACTCTGGGCCCACCATTGTGACCCTTCAAATGAATCTGTGTCAGGTTTTCTGCTGTTTTTTTATTTTAAAGATTTTATTTATTTTTCAGAAAGAGTGTGAGAACAAGCGGGGGAGCAGTAGGCAGAGGGAGAAGGAGACTTCCCACTGAGGAAGGAGCCTGATGCAGAACTCAACCCCAGGACCCTGGGATCATAACCTGAGCTGAAGGCAGCTGCTTAACTGACTGAGCCACCTAGGTGTCCCATGTTTTCAGTTTTTCAGAGTCTGAAAATACATGACTTTTATTGCAAAAAACACTCAACATGGACTAGTTGTCAAGGTATTTGATGGGCCTTTCATTCTCTCTACCACCCACAGACAGTATTGTGGAGTGTTGGAATAGCCTTCTCAAAAAACAACCCCAAAACATTAATGACTACCTGTCTCATCTCCTGGTCCATATACTTTAGCAAAGGAATTTGTTCACTAAATGTAGATGTCCCCAGAAAGGAATAATCTTCTCTCAGACATTTCCTGGGTAATAATTAGGAAGAAAGTGGCAGAATGTTATGTAGATCTATTTTGAAAACTTGGATTCCACTCCAGACCATACCTAGACATTGACAACCAGACTTTCTTTCTTTTAATGGCTACCTCAGGTCAACCTGGTTGGTACACTCTCTTGGTGGTAGCCAGACAAAAGGGGCCCAGCAAATTCTAACTTAATTCTGGTGCCACCATCTGATTCTCTTGTGGATTTGATATGGTTCTAGATCATAAGGATAATGGCCATTTGGTTGAGTACACGGCTTGCCAAGTGGCCCATGCAAGCCAGAGGGATGGATATAAAGCATCTACGTAGCTTTATAACTCTTTACCTTCTTGCATCGAAACCCTCTAGATGAAAGTTCTAAGGGTGAGGAAAGAATGACTTGAAATAAAGTAAATTTCTAGAATTGTTTCTACTGGAATGAGGCATACTGATTTTTTTGGCAATGGAAGGATAACCACAACCCTCGCCCCGGGGAAAGGAACACATTAGCCCTTGGTAGATACAGGAGAAGGAGGAACATTAATGATCTTTGTCTTTCAGAACCACCCTGGGGCCTTCTTAGGAAGAAAATGCCCTAGTGCAGCTCACCCTAACTATTGCAAGCATTTTAATATTAACTAGCTGCTGGGTCCACCATTCCCCACCAGATGGTTCTGACCTTGCTTTAGGTACCATCCCTTTCACCTCACTAAGAAATCTCAGAAAGTGCAGGGTTAAGGCCCCAGCTTCTGCACTTCCCATGCAAAATACCTTCCAGTACCTTCATATCACTCCAACTGCCATAGCCAAGACTCAATAATTTGATGAGTTGGACAAATGCCATGTAGGTGGTACCATGGACAAAAAGGCCAGGTTGGACTCCCTCAGGCAATTCCTCTAAAATCAAGGATTATACTCAATTACTGTAAGTATACTTGGAACTTGAACTGGCCAGGAAGCCACACACAACACCCTGTCAACCTGTGCCTCAGACTGAAGTCAGTCCCATTTGATAGGCCCCAGCGAGTGTAAACAACTTCCCCAGGATTGGGCTTCTTTGTGGAAGCCAGGCAAAAACTTTCCTTCCTTCCTATAGCACAATGTTTTGTACCTCAGAGATGGTCAAGAGAGACCTAAAAGTGTTTAAAGAAACACTATGTCTAGATCATGTAGCACTTAGACAACTGTCAAGGTCTCTCCAAAATAAGGCTACTTTGAGTTTCTCAGGGATCATTCTCAGAGGGAGAACTGACTTGCTATTCATGGGCACCCTCAGGACAGTTTGCCCTACAGTGGAGATCTTTGAATTATAAAAGACAATACAAAAATGTTACCCCGACTTTAGCCGAACTGATCAAAGATACCACCTTAGCACTGGAAGGCATTTGGGTCAGTCTGAATTTGTAGGCCAGAGTTGGCGTGAATGACAGAATTGTCTTAGTCTTCCTTCTTCCTTACAGACCAAGATGGAACCTATCCAATCACTAATACATTCTGCTGTACCTGGACGAATGCCTCAGGCCAAAAAATTAATGAGAACCCACCTGACTTTCTCCAGCAGACAGAGGTGGTTTATAGGATTTGTAAATCCAGGTGGGTCTGAGACCTTGGGGGTACAACTCGTTAGTGCAACAGGATGTCCTCATTCCAGTGCTTGAAGTCCTGATGATAGTAGCCTTAAGGAAATGATTTATACAACTACTTGACAAACTTGATCCCAGCCTGTGTAGCTCAGATTAATCAGAGTAGTTGATGGAGAGGCACACTTACAGGAAAATTCACCAGAAGCCAAGGCAGTATAGAGTTGAAGGGTAGGTATTAGTGGGAGACAATATTCTGTGGGTTCTTTTTGTTCTGGAATGTCTTATGAGCAGAGTACTGTCTTTGCTTCAGATTATCTTCTGAAGGATATCTGTGTATGTTTGTATAGCAGGCAGCCTTGGAAGATAGAGAGAGCATCTCTCTCTAGAGAAAGAGCAGGCAGCCCTGCTGGCTATTAAAAAAGATTTAAACTCTTTAGGCTTCAGGTTCCTCCTCTATCGCACCAACCCACTGTGAGGACAGAGGTCCCCTGGTCTTCTTTGTGGCCTTCTACCTATGGGAACTGGGGTTGAGGAAACCAGTGCCAATACTGATACTCTGGCCACTGCTATTCTCATGGGTGATCAAGTCCTTTTGATAAGGGAGCAGAAGGCTAGCTGAGGACAAAGCAGAAGCTGGCACCTTACACCCCCCACTCTCCACCCTGTGATATATGTGACATTCCTCAGGCACTCCTGGCTTCCCTAAAAGAAAAACAGATGGTTAACTGATAGAGATCCCAGTCCTGCAGGACAGGAGTCTCCCTCAGTTTACAAATGTCCTAGTGATTTACAAGGAAGAAGCTTTCTTATCAATAGCCTAACTTCCAGAGACCCATAACTCAGTTTCCTGAAGCCCTAAAATCACTGTCCCCTCCATAAAGTTGAGGGAGGCTGATATATATATAAAATTGTATTTCTTCTAAACCTCAAGCCCATTGATAAGGATGTGTGATAGGGGGAATGTAACTTTCCTCCAGGAAACTCCCAATTGTCTTCACGTTAGTGCCTCATTAGAGGGAAAAACAGCCCTGGCTCAACAAGAACCAGGTCTCCATTATTCCAAGAGTCTTCTTTAGCATTTGACAGTCTTTCAGCACACCCTTTGCCCTCACCTCCCCAGCTCCCAAGTATATAATCAGCCACAGCTCACAAACTCAAAGCAGCTCTTTCTGCCCATGGGTCCTGTTCCTGTGCTTTAATAAAATCACTGTTTTTGCACTAGAAGTGTCTTAAGAACTCTTTCTTGGTTGTCAGCTCCAGATCTCACACCACCGAACCTCACCCATATTCTAAAACTTGATCACCTTGATCCCTGACCCATGAGTTTCATGGCTTCTGTCACCAACCATAGAGTTAACTTGTGAGACCACAAGTATGGTAAAATTTCAAACTCGTCACAGTTCTTAACAGCTACATGGTGGCAATTTGGCAGATTCATTACTAACCACTGTGACTCTCATTAGTTCTGTCACTGATCTGCATGATCCTTCCCAAAGTGCAACCATGCATTTTGTAGCTAAAGAACCAAGACATAAAACAGTTCTTTTTCAACTAAAATACTTCCAATGCCAGGAAAGATTGACACTAGGTCATAGATCAATGTAAGGAAATGACAAATGCAGTAATATCTGGAAACATATTCAAGCCATTAAACTATTTTACAGTACCATAATATATTCCAGTGGTGCAATCATCCCTTTCTCTCTTCATGTACTTCTTCTATGTATGCATATTCTTAGCATAATGAAGTTGAAAGGTATTGGGTAAAATGTCAGGAAACCTGAGCTCAGGTCCTGGCTTTTCCATTTACTGGCTGTGGGTCCTTTGACAGGTTACCTCTCACTGCTCTGTTTTTTTTTTTTTTGTTTTGTTTTGTTTTTTAACTACTCTGTATTTTGATTCTTCATCTTTAAAACTGAATCTGGGTGGGCAAAATGAACAGGTTTTGCTAGATAATTTTAAATATTTTTTCCCTAGGTCTTATTTCCAAAGAATTGTAGAAAGAATTTAAAGCCAAGATGGGTAATCATGAGAAGTTTTCTTTTTCCTGTTTGTTTTAGCAAAAGGTTCTGACACTGGAATAAAGATTTTCACAACCCTGTACTCATCTCTGCCCTTGTGAGTAAGATCTGTTTTAACCCTCCTTGAGTTAGGGTTTACATTCCAAGGAGGTACCTCCTGTGAAACGAAATATAAAAGCAGAGCATTCCTTGCACAGAAGGTCTTTTCATTTGCTGCCTTCACCACACACAGCCATCTTTCCTTTGGCCAGCACACTACATAAACAGGAAAGGTAGTTGATTTCCTACTCAATACATGACACAGCCTTGCCAAGGTCATGCTGTCCCCGCCAGGGCTGCTACAGGAGGAACACACCCACTGGCGCAGACTATCATGGGGTTTTTCCTGGGCATAGTGCAGGAGCTATAGATAATGAGATGGTCAGTCTCATGTGTTCATTCATTCGTCTATTCAATTAAAGTTTTTAGGACCTCCTATAGCCAGCCACTGGGGATACACGTGTTATTAACAGGATCTTGAACTTGCCCACAAGGACCCCATAATCACTTGGGGGAGGCAGATCTGCCAACAGATAATTACATCCGATACTAGATGAAATGATAGAAATGAAGAATGACCAGGTCTTCTGTGGGAGTCTTAGAAGGCTTCCCAAAGGAAATGCTTTAGCTGAGACTTGGAGGCAAAGAATGAGAGGATCATATAAAAGCAAGAAAAAGAAGTGAACCAAGAGAGGGTCAGATATTTCAATACAGCTGGAACAGAGCTTTAGGGATGCAAGTAATAGGAAGTAAAGATGGAGAGGCAGCTAAGAGCACGTAGGCAAGAAGGGAAGGGGGTTTTAAAGATTGGAAACATTGATCCTGTTTATAAGTTGAGTAGAAGGAGCTAATAGAATGGGTAAAGACAGAGGCAGGGAGATTATTGCTCAATTAAGATCCCAGGGAAATTAAGAGATAGTTTCTAGACAGAAGATGAATGGAAAGGCTCATCTGAGATCAAAAATGGGTCTCTTCCCATTAGAAAGACAAGCAGGGGCGCCTGGGTGGCTCAGTGGGTTAAAGCCTCTGCCTTCGGCTCAGGTCATGATCCCAGGATCCTGGGATCGAGCCCTGCATTGGGCTCTCTGCTCAGCGGGAAGTGTATTTCCTCCTCTCTCTCTGCCTGCCTCTCTGCCTACTTGTGATCTCTGTCAAATAAATAAATAAAATCTAAAAAAAGAAAGAAAGAAAGAAAGAAAGACAAGCAAAGAGAAAATAGGTAAAGATGACAGTACGTTTGAAAGAGAAGTGCAGAAAGCCGGAACTAAGCATCTTAGCCCTAGCCCTGGGAAGGAGAGAAGAAAAGAAGGTTCCTGCAATCCGGGTGGTCAGCAGTTCATACGCTTACTCATTCAGTCCTTCCTTCCTTCATTCATTAATGTTTACTGAATACGGAAATACAATGATGAACGGATTCTCCTACCAAAGAATTTACAATCTAGTTCAGATAAAAGAACACACACATTGGTAGGCAGTAGCTTCTTAGTGTATGTCTATAGAATGAATAATGAATAAAGTAATAAATCCCACAAAAAAGGTGAGATGAAATATAATTAGCATAGAAGAAGAAAGGGATATTTTTAGGTTTGTATAGGCCCTAGGGAGTGGGTGGATCTGAATATACACAGACTGTTAGAGGGTGGGGAAGGTCACTTATGCAAAAAGAATACATGAGCAAAATGTTGGAGGTAGGAAAAGGTAGGAGTGAACATAGAGAACAGCAAATGTGTCCTGAGGAATGTACAGTGAAATAAAATTTGGAAACAGGAACACAAGCCTTTCTTTCCTTACATTGCCTTTTGTACTCTACATCAAGATTAGCCATATTTATTGCCTTGGGTAGGACACAAAGCACTTCATAGAGAAGACAGCATTAAAGTAGAAATGTGTGGTGAGGAATAAGACAATTCCTTGAATCTTTCAGAGCCCCAGAGTTGAGGAAGAGAACATCCTAATTTTTTTTTTTTTTTATCCCATGAGGTGTTGGCATTCATTGTGAATGCATCATTAGACCTAAAAATTCCAAGCATTTGGGAGACAGAGGACACAGAGTGGTCTACAAAGACATGGTGACCAAGAAACAGAGAGAACATGGGCGTTTTAGTTGTGGGGGCGGGGGGCACTGAAAAAAAGGGCATCCTATGTTTTGCAAAAATCTGGCATCCTTTGAGTGAATAAGACACCACTTTGGGGCACTAGGACAGAATAAAACATTCCTTCCACCTGAAACCCCAAGTCTGTACCATCTTTGGAGAAAGAAAAGGATTGAGAGGAAGGAGACAGGCCTAAATTTGATTGAATTTTAACCCAATTAAAGCTAAGAAGAATCCAGAAGGGACTAAGTTTATTTTGATTGGCAAGCTTCGGTTTTCTGACATCAGTGGAAATTCAGGTTGCTTATAGGAAAATGAAATTCCATTTCTTTTTTTACCCCAGGTTTCTGACTATGAAATTCAGAATTACAAGTAAATAAAGTCATGACTCTAAGCATAAGACCTTGCTTTCTAAGTTCATTTCCTAATACAAAGAGTCAGAGCTTCTTGGAGCAATGACTGATTTAAGATCTGAGCAGGAAGGTACAAGGTGAGGCGAGGATATATTACTGTGCCAGAAAGTAAGAAAGCTTTCCAGGATTGATGAGATTGTGTCAAAAGGACACTGGAACCATATTGAAGGGGCTCCGATAGTCCAAGCTATGAAAATTCAAGCATCAAAAACAATAATGATTCAAGTAGATTGAAAGGTATTCAACAAGCTCATGAGTTTATAATGATATTGAAGAAAGAGCAACCAATAGAAAAGCAATCTGTCATCATTTATGACAGCTATTAAATCAATTCCTTACTTTGAAAATCAGTTATTAAAGGAAATAGCAAATCTATCCTACCTATGAGCATTCATAGCCACCAGATGCCCTGAGGTGAACAGGAAAACTTTATAGAATAATGACAATTAATTATGTATAAGGAATGAAACAAATGGACGTCAGCTTTTTGCAATCTCTGATGAAATGATTTATTCAAGCAAGGATTATTAGTTGCTACTGAAACCATTTGGTGAATTGTTGATGAGAAACTGGGCATTCTTACTGTGGCAAAGTAACAGCATGAAGATTACTTTCTGATCACAAGGAGAAAAAAACATAGTTTTACCATGGAAAAATCAGAGAATCATCTCCTTGATCCAGTGGCCAAACTCTTAATCACTAGTATACAAGATAATACTTTCTCCTGCCTTATGAAGTATCCCTACTATGTCATCTTGCTGGGAAGGTTCAACTTTAATCTAATAAAATCTTGAGAGTCTAATTTCTCAATTACAGAAAATAGAGAGGCTGGAGCAGAGCTACTCAAAAGAAATAAATGTTGTCACACCCATTGTTTAAGTTTTTCTAGTAAGCATACTTCAAAAAAAATGAAACAGTAAAATTAGTTTTAGTAATACATTTTATGTACATTTTATCTAACCCACTGTATGCAGAATACTATTTCAGCATGCAATTGATAATAAAAATGATTAACAATAATCAATAATAAAAATTAATGCAATAACATATTCTTTTTATTTGTACCCTGTCTTCTGAATTTAATGTGGATTTTCTACTACAGCACACCTCAATTCAGACTAACTGCATTTCAAGGTTGGTTCAAGAGCTAGTGGCTGCTGCATGGGACAGCACAGGGCTAAAGGAATAAGCTAAACAATACTGTGGTGGTTAGTTTCATGTGTCAGTTTGGTTAGGCTCTGTAATACCTAGTTTTCAACCAAACACTGATGTAGGTGTTGCTGTGGAGGTATTTTATGGATGTGGTTAATATCCACAATCACTTGACTTTATGGAAAGGAGATTGTCCTTGACAGTGTGGATGGGCCTCATCCAACCCGCTGAAAGGCCTGAAAAACAAAACTGAAGTTTCTTGAGGAGGAAGCTCCTGCCTAAGAGTTTCTAGCCTACCAGCTGGTCCTTTAGATTTCATACTTCCAGCCCCCACATTTCCGTAAACCAATCCCATGAATTGCATCACATGTATACACATGCACACACACACAACACACACACAACACACACACAGAGATATATAGATATCTGTAAATTATCTATCTATATGTGATCTATATTTGTATCTGTATATATTACAAGTCAGCTCTAAGGGACACATTGGAGACAGAAAATTTTAAATATGGTCTTAATTAAGGAGGCACTGTCAATTTTGGTAGGTGGCATAATGTAAATTTATCAATGGAGGGAAATGTCCATATTTTTTAGAGATGTCTTCTCAAGTATTAGGCATTTAGTATTTAGATGATGACTCTGAATTACACTCTTCTGACTAAATTTACATGATATCATAACCTTTAGTAAAATGAAGGAAATAAATCTAGCTCTCATTTTCACTGACATTTACTACAGCATTTCTAGCACAACAAGTATTTGTTAACAAAGCTTTAGCTTAATATTTAACAGACTTTTACTGCATGATCAATTGATTTAAAAGATAAAATTAAAGAAGGAATCTAAAATGCGATGTAGTTAACTCACTAGCTGGGGGACCAGAAGGCACTCTATTTCCAGAGTGTGAAGGCCATTGACCAGAGTCCTAGGACACGATGTGAATGATTCAAAATATGAGTTTTTCCTACTTTGCCCACATCTCCACATGACACCCAGGGACAAGCACCATGCCTCAGAATGACTCTTTCAAGTCAGCTGTCAGACCAATATTTTGGCTTTCTGTATTGTTTTCGTTAAGAGTGCAGATGTCCTGGCCAAGCTACAGTATTTTCTTAGGAAAATTCTCCCATACAACTAAAATGATGATATTTTTCCTTCCTTTCCCATCATTAAATTGTAATGCAGTGTTGATGGCATTGCTGTTATGGTTACCATCATTACTATGGTGACAGTCTATACATTTTGAAAGAAGAAACCACCACCAGTCCATGCATAATGTTTTATAAAGGTCCTCTGTCAGAAGTAGAAGGCAAATTTGTTTTATCAATACAAATTCTAAATGAATGTTTGTGTAGCTACTATGTAGTTTAGTGTAGGATAGAACAGGAATTTTCCTGTTATGTGCATAATTTCACATACTTAGTAGTTTGCATGGCGTTCTGCAAAGCACTTTTACAAACATGGTCCTCTTTGAGTCTCATTCAACTCTGGAGAGTTGGAAGGGTAGGTATTCAATCCATTTTGTGGAGTGAGACTGTGGCAGACACTACTGCATGCCTACCTGATATCCATTCTTCCCACCGCCCCATTTTCCTTGCTAACAAGATCCTGATTGTGTTTGAGAGAGAGAGAGAGAGAGACTGCTCTGCCACAGTCTAGGTATTTGTCTCCCCCAGCCCTGCTGCTAGGGGTATGTGCTGCAGTTCAGACTCATGACTCATAAACAAGAAATCTGCTGGGCTTTTCTGGGACATCTTTGTTTGTATGTTTGTTGCATTTTGCTTAAAGGAAAGGACACGGCTATCTCTGTCCTCCACTCTCCTTCCTGCCTTGTATGTGAATGGGAGGACGAGAGCTGCCATAGCCATTATGTGACCAGGAAGGAAAGGTTAAAAAAAAAAAAGAGAGAGAAGAACAAAACAACCCAAAAATATTTGTTCAGCAGCTTATTTCTGGACTTTACTGTGTAAAAATATAGGCCCTTATATGATTAAAAGACATACAGCTGGGTTTTCCAAATGGATTCCCAACTGAGGCGGAGACTAGATGTTTAAAATTGACATTTCCAAGTTCACACAATCTATAAGGGGCAGAGATGAGACCAACTTAAGGCAGTTACTCTTTCACTTTCCAAAAAATGTCTTGTTTATTCAACAGATGACAGACAACACATTATCTAATGCTTACAAATTGTCACTCCATGGAAATTACATGAAAGAACAGGACACAGTGCTTCTACTTGACATAAGCCAAGTCTCACACAAACATGTACCCAAGTATAGAGAGTAGACACGTTACAGGAAAAACGATGTGGGCGAAACCATGCCAAATGCAGCTTGTGACCTCTGATGTAGAGAATACTTGAGCAAGACTTTGAATATAGACATTTGTCAAATATAAAGGAAAAAAAGGCCGTTCCGGCTTAAAATACAATGGAAGAAAGGGTAGAGTTAGAAATTATTTTGTGTAGTTTCTGTGTGCTTGAACTTGAGTTTCTCCTGAAGATCAGAGTCTGAGACCACAGCTTGCACACATGTAATTTATTTGGGGACATAATCCAGGGAAGAGGTGTAAAAGTCTGGGAGAGTAAAGCAAGGACAGGGGAAGAGCCAAGACAAGGGGGAATTATAAAGTGAGACCCTACTTTGCTGGGACTCTGCAAGGATACACAGAATTATCTACCCAAGGGCTAGAAAATGGGAGTGTGAACCCGTCGGCTTTTATCCTCCACAGACCCCATGGATTGTTAATGACTGTGCATGTTCAGGTTGCACGTGTGCTAATGTCATGAAAGTTCTCAACGGCATCTTTGCCTTCCTTCCAGAAAAGTCCCAGGCAGAAAGAAAGAAAAGGAACAGCTGAAGCACAATATTGTTAAGTTACACGGACAGGAAGCTGGTCTCTGTAGCAATAGCTGGACTAAAATGTTCACCAATAGGATCTGAGGCCTGGCATAAAAGGTAGTCTGATACACTATGATCTGGGCACAGTGGAACAGATAATGTTTAGAGAAGAGACTAGAAAAGTAGGCAGGAGCTTGAATTCTCTCTCTCTCTCTCTTTTTTAAAGAGTTTATTTTAACACATCTCTACACCCAGCATGGGGCTTGAACTCACAGCCCTGAAATGAAGAGCTGTATGCCCTACCCACTGAGCCAGCCAGGCACCCCAAACCCTTGAATTCTTATAGAAGGTTCTCAATCCTGGGGTTCCCCATCCCCACCCCCCCCTCCGAGGGCACACCTCTGAATTATATGTGGAGGTTTGTTTATGTGAGTGTAGCTATGCATTTAAAAATTTTTTTTATTTTTTTAATATACATATAATGTATTATTAGCCCCAGGGGTACAGGTCTGTGAATCACCAGGTTTACACACTTCACAGCACTCACCATAGCACATACCCTCCGCGATGTCCATAACCTCACCACCCTCCCCCCGGTTACCCTCAGTTTGTTTTGTGACATTAAGAGTCTCTTATGGTTTTTCTCCCTCCCAATCCCATCTTGTTTCATTTATTCTTTTCCTACCCCCCAAACCCCCCAAGTTGCATCTCCACTTCCTCGTATCAGGGAGATCATATGATAGTTGTCTTTCTCCAACTGACTTATTTCACTAAGCATAATACCCTCTAGTTCCATCCACGTCGTTGCAAATGGCAAGATTTCATTTCTTTTGATGGCTGCATAGTATTCCATTGTATATATATACCACCTCTTCTTTATCCATTCATCTGCTGATGGACATCTAGGTTCTTTCCATAGTTTGGCTATTGTGGACATTGCTGCTATAAACATTTGGGAGCACATGCCCCTTTGGATCACTACTTTTGATCTTTAGGGTAAATACCCAGTAGTGCAATTGCTGGGTCGTAGGGTAACTATTTTCAACTTTTTGAGGAACCTCCATGCCGTTTTCCAGAGTAGTTGCACCAGCAGTGTAGGAGGGTTCCTCTTTCTCCTCATCCTCTATGCATTTTTTCTTAAGGGGATGTCTTAGAGTTTCAGAGGACTCAGGGATCCAGAATAGGTTAGGAACTCCAGTGCTGAGTAATAATCAGAGTGGAGATAAGAAAATACTGGGTTGGAGGTCACATTTCAATTTTTTCTAGTTGCTCATGTTTCATGCTTTTTGAAGGTATAGATGAGAAGCCCGACGTCAAAGATGTGCTTAAGTGACAAAGCTCAGTCAGCACTCCACGATGCTGCCCTGAAACACGCAGGGGGGCTCTAGATGGAAAACTGTGGTGTCATCATATTTTTGCTCCTAAACATCACTGCTGAGGGCTGATGGTGCGTACATTTCTGTGTATCCCTTCACTTTGTTTTTACATGCTTCCTCCGATAGTTAAGGCTAGCGCCAATGCTAGTTCCTGTTTCACTGAACTAATGCTCTCCTATTCTTGAAATGCCTTTGCATTTTCCTTTTTCTAGAAGAAAATATATCCATGCCCCAAATTTATGGTCGAAATTGAGACCCTAGAAGGTTGGCTGGGGGAGATATCATAGATATCAATCTTTTGCAGGCAAGAATTGTTGCAAGATATACTGTTAGGTGTGCTGAGGAGCTCTACCTAAGTGCAGGGGTGAGCTGAGAAGTCCAGCTGGGAAGAGCCAAAGGCACTTGCACTCCCCTCAGAAGAAGGACTGCCGAACTCTGAGCATCTCCCTGTTGGTACAATGAAACAGGCTCCACCCTTACTGAAGCCTTGCTCTCTTCTTTGCTAAGTGCATTTTCTTTTTCAGTTACAAATTAGCTTGCATGAGGGTGACAGTGTTGTCCAAACACCACAGATATTAAAACTCTAGAATCACACTGAGGGCCACAAGATGTTTACACAAGGAAGGACAGAAGCTCGAGGACAAGGGAACGGAGATCAGCTGAGGGACAGTGAGTCACACCTTCCCTTGCCCTGTCCCCCCCTCCCCCCACCGTCAGCATGCACTGAGTAGAACAGCAAGAGAAAATGTTCTCATTATTTGCGTTGATGTCACTCTTTGCTGAGTTTGCCTAAGTGGAAGTACGACTGATTCCTTAGATTTAGAAAGTACTAACAGCTAACACTTCCTGAACACGCTACACATTTAATGAATTTTAGCCATACAACCACTCTAAGAGGGAGGTACTATTATTATCCTCATTCCACAGATGGGGGAGCTGAGGTGCGGGGAGGGGAGGTTCCTTGCACACAGGCGCATACCTAGTAAGTGGACAGTGCATGCTAGGCCAGGCAGATTGGTTATAGAAGCTGTGCTTTTAACCAGACTCGGGTGTGTGCGCGTGTGTCTTTGTGTGTGTGTTGTGTGTGTGTATGCTGTGGGAGGGCAGTAGAAAGAGGAAGAGCCTTGGTTTTTCTTACTATAAAAATTTTGAAAAGAGGTTGGGAACAACTACTGTAATACAATTTGATTGCACAGACAAGGAAACCCAGACAAGCATGGATGGGATAAAAAGGTGGGGCAAACTGCTTGGTGACCCAAAAGATAGTCACATCCTAATCCCCGAAACCTGGGAATGTTGCCCCATGTCATGAGATAGGATTCACAGATGTGATTCTACTTACAAATCTTGAAAAAGGGATATTATCCTGCACTATCCACAAGAGCCCTAGATGTAATCACAAGGGTCCTTACGAGAGGGAGGCGAGAAGGTCAAGGGAAGAAGTGGGAGATGAGAGCATGAGAGCAGGAAGATGGAGCGATGTGAGCCGAGGGAGGCAGGGAGCCTCCAGGAGATCGAAAAGGCAAAGAAACCGATTCTCCCTTCCAGCCTCCAGAAAGAACCAGCCCTCACCTTCGTCCTGTGGAGTGGATTTTGTACCTCTGATCTCTAGAACTGTAAGAGAATAAATTGAGTGTTGTTTTAAGCCAGTACATTGGTGGTAACTCATTACAGCGGCCATAGGCAACTTAATACAGAGGGTTTCTTGCAGCCACTATGTTTTGGTTAAACGGTTAACCTGACCTCTGTTAGATCAGTCTCTTCTGAGTTACATCAACTTGAGAAGAATGAAACTTTACTTCTTTTAAAAGATGCACCGCAGTGCACTTGCCACTAATTCAAGTTCACCTTCCGCCTGATTTTTCCCAGTCACTGATATTTTAGTGTTCCTCCCTGTGACTCTCAGTTCCATGAGAGGATACCAAAATCACCTGGGTTTATTCCCTGGATGTGACATTTCTTTCATTAGTTAACCTTGCCCAAGGCCTATTTAAAGTTGTTTGTATATAATTCAAGAGAACCTGATTAGAAACCAAAATGTGTTTATTCATATTCATGGTTCATTCATTCATGCATTAATTAAACTAATGTTTTATTAAGCATCCACCAAATGTCATAAAGTCAAGCAAAAAGACTTAGAGGACCAAATGCTAATAGAAGGGCTGCCTGATCCCAGAGGTTTCCCAGCCATGAGAGAGACATGGCCTCTTCGGTTTTATGAGGCTAGTGATAGGTTTCTAAAAATGAAGATATGAGAAGCATGTTTTGTTTTCCATGTTAAATATTTACATGCAACAAACCAATGCTTTTTATACACACAAATCAATGTGACATAATTATGCTCTCCATGCAAAAATGATGAGATTTATAAACTATACCATCTCAAAGTGCTCTGCAAAGCATTGTGGTCCGGTGATAACCCCAAGTTTAAAATTATATGAAGAATGCCATCTGGTTCCAATGCTGCTGCTATGTCTCGGACTCCTTCTATACGTGGGTTTGCAGACAAGGTCAATTTCTCAATTTGCTGCACTTTGTGAATGGGAGGCCTAAGCCAAATATCCCTCCTTACCCCAGTTATTTACTATTGATTTAGAATAAATTGCACACACAGTCACCAGTCACATAGCTAACTGTATGCAGATACAATTTAAAGTTTCTCTTCATAACCATAAGCTAGTCAAAAACACTGATTGCATCAACACAGGGGAAATAAACATTTGTCCTTGCTAGGTCCTCCATTCCAAGACATTCCTAGAGGACATTTGCTGATGGACCTTCTAGCACTGTCAAAGATTTAAGACCCAGCAAGTCTTAGGAAGGGCTCTGTCTGCAGAAGGCCCTGACCCTGAGATCCAGCAAGCCTCAAGGGACTGGGTCCGAAGGGTTTGAGCTCGCCCAAATTCTTCCCTTGAAGAGAATATTACAAATATTCTAAGCTGATAAATGTTTGGCTTATGGTTTTGGATATCTGTGTCCAAATACTGATGACAAGGAGAAAAACATAATTAAAAGACATTTTAAATTCTTAGTTTGCCATAAATGTAAAAGTCAGTGAGCTCTTTGTTTCACATAAACTATTTTTAGATTCAGTTGGCAGGCCATATGGATGTATTTCTAGTTCTTTATTTCTAGTACGGTTTTATTAAAAAAGAAAAACACAGATTAACGCAAGAGCTTTCAAATTAGTGCAGATTTCAGTGCTAGCCATTTAGGAGCTCCTGGGATGCTTTCAACACTCTCATTTGCCCACATGGAGAGAAAAATCTTTTCTCTCCCGGTAGCACCTTGGATCCACACCTGCCTGTTTAAAATCAGGCACACAAAAGAGGAAGTGCTGATAAATTTGGTGCTGTCTAGACAAGTACACTAATGTGCCATGTTGGGCTGGTGGTTGCCATGGTAATAAGCAAATAAGCTCTCGCAGCTCTGCTAAATAGTGGGTTGTGGATGCAACCCTTACAATGGGCAATTTCCCCTCCCTTGAAATGGGGATTGCCAAAAACGAGCCGAGTAACTCTAAGACATGGAATCATGACATCCAACAACGTTTCAGGTTATAATACGAATGCTGCACTCTAATGTTCCTTGTCAAAGCAATTCATTTTCTTTGCCATTTGTCAGCATATTAACAAGTTCCTCATTATGTAGCTGAGGAGACTGAGCCTAAGGAACAACGGTAAGTGGGCAGGAAATTCAAAGTGTGTTCACTTGCATCAGTAAATAATAGCCTTGGAGTCTTCTACTCATCAGAGTTGGGCATTTCACTCATTCAGCCAATACTTCTAGATTTCCTACTCTGTACCAGGCTGTGCGCTGGCCTTTGTGTGCACAGATTTGGAGAAGGGGCTGCCTTTTTCCTCAAGTTGCTGATGGCTTTGTGGCTAACACAGAGGAGCCAAACATTCCCAGGCAGATTTGAATCAGTGGTATGTGTGACCTGCAGGGTGTTTCTGGAACATATGGATAGGGCACAGAAGTCTGTCCTGGGAAGTCAATGACAGCACCCTGGTGGACATGGTATTTAGTCTGAAGGAAGATGGGAGGAATCCAGGCAAAACGGGGAACAGCATACCACAAAGAGGAAATGGGAGATTCACATCTCAGAGGCACAGGACAGGAGATTAATGGTGTATTCCTATCAAAGCTAGAAACTGAGGGAGGACTATGGGTTGCAATGGGCTGTGGGAGGGAGGGGTGTAGGGAGAGGTGAATCTTCACAGGTAGGTAAGGTTCTAATCATGAAAGCCTCGCTATGTTAAGAGTTTTGGACTTTCTTCTGAAAGTACAGAGGAGACAGTGAAGTGTTGGAGCAGAGGAGTGACACTTGAGCAAATTACCTCTAATTGTAGCATGGACAATGGATTGGAAGACGGCAAGGCTGATGACGGGATGAACGGTTAAATTAGCTTTTGTAGTAGCCAACTGCTTATCAAATTCAAAGGTCTTTTCTTTTTGTTTTTGTTTGTCTTAAGATTGTATTTATTTATTTGACAGACAGAGATCACAAGTAGGCAGAGAGGCAGGCAGAGAGAGAGGAAGGGAAGCAGGCTCCCTGCTGAGCAGAGAGCCCAATGCGGGGGCTCAATCCCAGGACCCTGGGATCATGACCTGAGCCAAAGGCAGAGGCTTTAACCCACTGAGCCACCCAGGCGCCCCTCAAGGGTCTTTTCTGAATTATTATTATCCTTGACCATTCATGGTGAAGACTGCTGGTGGCCCCCAATACCTGTGCTTCTTCCCTTTTTATACGGTCAGTAGTTAAAATTCAGCGGGGCCCAAGGCTGTGCAGCTGCAGATTTGCCTTTCCCAGATGCCCTGGTAGCCGGGTGTGGCCATGGACTCTCGACTGAGGTGTAGCTTCTAAGACAGGCCTTTCCTGTTCCTCCTTTACTCCTTCCTGCAGGCTTGAACACAGGTGTGAGGGCAGGAAGTGCAGGAACTCACTTTGACTGTGCGAAGGAAGTGCGGTGTCTTAGCTGAGGCTGCTCTACAAGACTACTGTCGACTAGATGGCTTATGCACAACAGAAACGTGTCTCTCACAGTTCTGGAGGCCTGGAGCCTGGGATCGGGGCGCCAGTGCCACCAGCTTCTGGTGACAGCCCTCTTCAGGTTACAGCCTCACGCAGTGGAAAGAGGCAAAAGAGCTATCTGGGGTCCCCGTAATAAGGGCTCTAATCCCAAATTATCTATCACCTTATCACTTCCCAAAGGCTCCACCTCGTAATACTATCATATTATGGTTTAGGATTTCATCCTATCGCTTTTGGGGGAAGGGAGGGATGCAAATGTGCAGTCCACGGCTCCCAGTGTTAGGGGGCAGATCAATGAAACAAACAGAGCCTGGGACTCGGATGACTGGAACCTCCAGACCACCCCTGAACCATTTAGTGGTGTCATTCTGACCTGTTGGTTACAGAATCTCAGCCTAACTAATAAAGCGGTCTTTCTGTCATCTGACAGCATTGGGAGCTAGCCATTTCTCCTCTAAACTGTTTACTGTCTCTTCTTCATGACAGGTCCCTTTCTGTTTATCTAATCTATCATCTCCGTCCTCCTGCCACTTCTCTGACTACTCCCTGTGTAGTCGCTTTCCTGGATTCTCTCTGTCTTTCTCTCTGCTATTGTGGGTTCTACACTTCTCCACCAAGGGACTCATGATTTTATTCAGTGCAAAAGACTTCCAGTTTTATATTTTAGCCTGATCTTTGGCTAGACTAATATTTTCAGGAGCCTGCAACGTATTTCCATTTATGTCTCCAGATACCATGTGCAAATCAACATGTCCCTCACCCACATGATTCTATTTCCCAGGCCAGTCATTGCTTTCCAAAGCAGTATCACTTTTTTTATTTCCTATTCTGTCAGCCCTCAAATCTTATGATTAACTTGAGCTTCTCCTCTCCTTCATCCTTCCTCTCTAACTTGTCCCTAAACCTTGTTGCACTGGTCTGTCTCAAGTAACTTTTATGTGTGTTCTTCTTCCGGTGGCAGCCACTATTCAATGTGGTCTTTTTGGCCAGGCCCTCAACTTCCCATTCTCAACCTTTACTACCCTGTCCTGAATAGGAAGCATTGTGAACAATTTCCTAAATCACTGTTTTTCCCTTTCCTTCTTCAAGAACTGAGAATAGAGGGTGTCTAGGCTTTACCACACCACTCCTAAGCTTGTACCCTGAAAAAGAGTGTAATGCAAGAGAAAGAATAGGGTGTGAATCACTAATCTATTGATCACTAGGTGTGTGACCTTGACCCTGACAAAATCTCCCTGAGACCCGGACAACCCAGACCACCCAGACCTAGGTCTAGGTGGTCTAGGTGGTTAGACCTAGGTCTAACTCGGGCCTGCACAGATGGACCATAGAGTGACTTATGGAATCACCTACCATTACCTTCGCCTCATTATAAGGAAAGTCTCTACCCAAGCAGGAACCTCAGCCTCATTTACCTAACAGACACTGTAGGTACAGGCATGGATCCCTAAGGTGCATGTGCCACCTTATGCCCGCCTCTACATCGGATGACAAGGCCTCCCTATCTGTTCATCCTAACCCTAAACCAAAGGAACCCATTCAACCCCCCTTGGGGAGTCATGGCTTTGGAAGCCATTCTCTGTGATCTCCTTACTTCCTGCAAATAAAAGTTTTCGTTGTGGGACAACTCAACCCGGTGCAGTTTCTGACACACCAAGGAGCAAACGTTGGTTCAGTTATAGTGTCTGGCACATGGAAGATGCCATTAAATGTCATTTCCCTTCAGGGCCACTACAGTCTAGTGTTACTCTATCTATCACATCTAAGTTCACTTTTTTCACCCTCCTTCAGGCTGAGTGTGCTCATAGTGCCCATATTGTTCTACCCATTAGAGATGTAGTTTCCTTCCTTCCTTTTTGTTCAACAAATATTTACGGGTAATGTTCCATGAACCAGGTATTATTTTAGCCACTTGCTTAAATCCTACCCAGCCTCTATGGTGTGGTCAAGCTCCAGGAAGCCTCTGCAGATACTCTAGTGACCCGCCTCAGAATGTTCTTCTCTCTGCACTACTGTTGTCCTAACTGTGCTGCACCTGGTTGTTCTCTAGTTGTTTTCTGGCTGGAGAATTTATCAGTCATACTTCCTTCCCATTTCCGCTTGGTATTTCTTCCCTGATAGTAATTAATTGACAAATACTATTTCTTATTACTTTTACTCTAATGTCTATGGCTTAGAAAGGAAACCTCTGATTACTTCACCTCGGACTTAAGAAAAAAAAGTTACAGCCATCCTACCAGGTTAGACAACAAGTCACCATATTTGCCTACATAAATATGTCAGAGACTTCAGAACCATCTTTTTAGCCTTTTTCCCCCAACACGGAATATTTGTGATAAAGGCTTAGTGTCCTGCAAGACACGAATTGGTTTCCTAAGGATTTCTTCCTCCAGAGAAGTCAGGCAGTAGCTAATGAGCTTTGTCAGGAGACCGGAGCTCTAGAGACCACCTGGGGGATGGGCTGTCAACAGTTAGCTTTTTTCTCCAAGTTGTGGCTGGAAGGTGAGGGAGGGAGAGAGAAGCAATATTGTATAATTTCTCTACCTTCTCATGTATAATCTCTTTTCCTGTATCTCCTGCTGCCAAGTCAAACCCCCCAAGGGAACTTGGTCATTCCGTTATGCTGATGCCCTTCAGCTCCTCAGGCCTCCTGCTACCCTCAGGCCTTCCACAACACCCAACACTCTGACCAGGGGAGCGGTTCTGAATATTGGCATGTCCTGGAAGGCTGGACATGGGTAGGTAGCACCTTAGAGTTTCTCAGACTCATAGTCACCCTGGCTTATAATCACTTCCCTTAGGAATTTGAATGTACTTCAATTCAAATAAAGAGATATTAATGAAGTGCCTATTATGAGCATAGCATGCTCTTGAAACTAGCTAAAGTCTGGAGTCCTGGGTTCTAGTTCTAGCCTACTGCTCAGTTTGGGACCTTGAGAACTCCCTTTCCATTTTGGTGGGGGGGGGCATATATACTTTACTAGTAAATTAGGAGGCTCTTCTTTCTTTTAGAGAGAGAGAGGGAGAACATGTGTGAGCAGGGGTGGGGGAGGGGGCAAAGGGAGAGGGAGAGAGAGAATCTCAGGGGGGCTCCACACCCAGCGTGGAGCCCAACTTGGGGCTCAGTCTCACAACCACGAGATCATGACCTTAGCCAAAATCAAGAGTCAGAGGCTTAACCGACTGAGACACCCAGACGCCCCAGGAAATTTTCCTTTAAAATCCCATGTTCTGCAAAAACAAAACAAAACAAAACCCTATGTTCTTTGATGCAATAAGTACCTAAGTACCATTATTTCTGCAGTGCACAAGTAGGGCATTAAGACATCATAACCAGACACCAAGAACATGAGCTCTGGGTTCAGATCACCATGCTTCAGATATTGGTTCCACCTTTTTAGTTACTGTGTGACCCTGAGCAAATCACTAAACCTCTCTGTGCCTAGATCCCTCAGGGATTTTTTAGGGCAGTGCAACTATGCTTTAGGATACTGTGCCAGTAGATACATGTCATTATACAGGTCTCAAAACCCATAGAAAGTACAACACAAAGAGTAAGCCCTAATGTAAACTGTGGACTTTAGGTAATAAATAATAATGGATCAATGGATTGATAAAATAAAAATGAATCAATTCTTGTTCATCAATTATAATGTACCATCCGAGCATACGATGTTAGTGATAGGGGAATGTGAGACACCTCTTTAATTTCTGCTCACACTCTCTGTACACCTGAAACTATCCTAAAAAAATCTATTAATCTGTTTCAAAAGAGGTCTTTAACAGAAATAAGCACTAAGTTAGTTACTATTACTATTCTTCCCTTAGAAAATAATAACAAAGTTTCCCCCCCTTCCCCTTAGAAACATGTCAAGGTACCTAGACCTGGACTATACATCTTGTAGGAGCAGAGCATATACATGGGCAACATAGAGTGGCCCATCCCGGTCGGGACTACTTAAATATTTACTTTTTTTCAAGGTGAATATAACCTCCTAAATATCTCCTCTCCGAGCTTCTAAGGTCTGAACGGCATGGAAGCTGCTCTTTTCTCCCGAGCTGCTCATGTTCTCCATGATTCAGCCACAGATGCTCTTTCTCATTTTGTGATTGTGTCTGCTATTTTACCGAGGCACTGAAGACATGGAACAGCCAATTAAATATCATCACATTTTCAGTGCCCTTGGGAAAACCATACAGGAAACAGACTGTGTTTATATCTCACACCTCTGGGGAGGCTGCATAAGCTGAAAGCAATGTAGGATTTTTCCTTCTCTTTATTCTCAAAGAAGAATTAAAAACAAAAATCCAAGCCACACAGCCACCGAAAACAAACAAAAAAATAGTTTCAAATATAGAAACACTCTCCATGATGAATATGCATGTGGAAGAATTGTCCTAAAGTCTGGGAAAAATCTTACCAAAGGCTGTTCATCTGAGGGGCTCAGCAGCTTTTGCTGCTCAGGGCTTCTGGAGCACATACACCAAGTTCATGGAGCACAAGACCAACCCCGCTTCCGCTCCGCTGGGCGGCACCTTGCAGGGTCATCTGCCAATGGAGCACTGGTTGATGAGCTCACAGTGAGTGGCATAAGCACTTCCTATGAGTCAGAGGCTTGTATCCCAAGCTCTCTGTGGTGAGCACTCTCTGGGGGACCATATTCAGGCTACATAACCTCCCCGAGCCTCACTTACTTCATTGGTGAACCACTCGGGTTAGACTAGAAAATCTCTAGGGTCCCTTCCAACCCCATCATCTTTGGATTCCAAATCCCTACTAGGGGTTTCTCCTGAGCTGGAATACTACACTAAAAATACTTCTAATCATTAATTCATGTATCTATCCATCTATCAATTTCTATTTATTTTTTTTATTGTATGAGTAAAACATGAAAACGGAAAAATAAAAATGAATAACAGGGGGCACCTGGGTGGCTCAGTCGGTTAAGCATCTGCCTTCAGCTCAGGTCATGATCCCAGAGTCTGGGGATCAAGCCCCAACGTTAGGCTCCCTGCTCAGTGGGGAGCCTGCTTGTGCCTCTCCCTCTGCTTGTGCTCTCTTGCTCTGTCAAATAAATAAATAAAATCTTAAAAAAAAAAAAAAAAGAAAACATGGGGGGAAAAAAAAACCCCACTTTACAGATAAGGCCAGAATCCTCCTGATTATCATCTCCATAACCTTCCCTTCCACGCCTTCTCAGAAATAAGCACTCTACTTGCAACCTTCCAGAACTTTTCACACCCAAATAGATGCAGAGAAAATAGGCAGTATTGTTTTTGTTTTTGTTTTACATAAATTGTATCATACCACTTGTTTCATTCTGCAACTCTATCACATAGGTCTTAAAGATCTCTCCAGAAAATGCCTCATTCCATTTTTAAAATTTTTTAATTTAAATTCAGGTTAATTAACACATAGTATATTATTAGTTTCAGGGGTAGAATTTAGTGATTCATCAGTTACATTCAACACCCAGTGCTCATTACAAGTGCCCTCCTTAATGCCCTTCACCCTTACCCAACCCCCCACCCAACCACCTTAACTCCTTTTTTAATAGCTAGGTGTCATTCCATAGTATGAGCACTGTTGTTTATTCATCCATACCCTTACTGATGATTATCTAGGTCACTGCACTTTTTTTCACCAACACAAACAAAAATGTACAACCAATGTCTTGCGGTAAATGAGTGAGTACATTTCTCTAAGATGACATTAGTAAGTGGAATTGCTGAGTTAGTTCATGAGTGTTTGTTTTAACATGTACTACTAATTTGTTTTTGAAAGTATCTTTACCAAATTACATACCTATAGGGCATACATTTTCACAGGACCATATGGGATTATGGTTAAAAGCACACAATCAGAAGACAGACAGCAAGCATTCACCCCTGTACAACAACTTATCGTGCTTGGACCTTGGTCAAGATCATTTCTCTGCAGCTCAGCTTGCACGGGTGTAAACTAGGAATAAAACCTCTCTAACACGACAAATGGCTTTAAGGATTACCAGCACAGTGGCTGGCACAGAGTGACTAGCCTATGGTAGCTGTGACCATCATCATTTGTACGAGCCTTGGTTTGGGATGCTTCAAGCTTCTTCACCAAATGGGGCTGCCTTCCCACCTCCCAGATCACTCCATGAGTCAGGATTTTTCCAGACCCAGAGGTTAAATGCCTGCTGGGCTCATTTAACTCACACTTCTGATTCCTTCTCTGAAGTGAAGCCAGGCGAGCCCTGACTGACAGGCCTGTTTGTACAACAGTTTTTGCTAATGTAAATAGCTAAATGCAAACTGCAACATCTAAGAACCTTCAGGGGATTTGAGGACATTCTTGGAGGAGGCTGACTTCATTAATATTGCAGAAGCAAAACACCTTGGACACAGGCTACCCTGACCCCACATGCAAGGCCATCCATTCCTAGCGGTACGGGATGAGGACAAATCGTATTCCTCCCCAGGGGTGCTTTTATGCAGGTAAACTCAGGCTAAAACGACCACCAAAGACAGCTTGGAGGGGAGAAGAAAGGTGAAAGAAACTATTTGCAGCTGTAAAGATGTTTTTAAAGATACAAAAAATCCTTGTTTCGTCTACCCTGTGTTTTGAAGAAGACCTAAACGAGAACAGATGATAGCTGGACCAGTTTGGTGAATTTGCTGGGCTCCAGCTGGAGAGGTGTCTCTTGGTCTCGTCCCTCTCTCTCCCTTGCTAGTTGTAGGCCAGTCCACCTGCCATGGAGTGCAGAGGAAGCAAGGTGGAGGGTCTGGGATGTTTCCACTTAGGATGCTGCCTGTCCACAAAAATGATCCCTCCAGAGGTCTACTGAATCTAGCAATGCTGTCCCTGTTTTAAAGGGGATAGAAAATATGAACATAGTTTTTTTTTTTTTTTTTAACGAAATCTTTACAGAAAAAAAATAATGATGCCCAACATGTTACGGTCACTCAGAGTCACAATAGGCCCCAGGTATCTTGTTTTGCAGCCCAAAGGAAAGAGCTTGATATGGTATATGGATGTTTGACTGTTGACTATTCATACTTTCATCATACAGCTCTTGTCTGTGTGTTAGATTATTTTTATAAGCTTGATACCAACTTTGATATCTCTTAATTTTGTTGCTTTCATTTCTGTAGGTTTCAGTGTAGTCTTTTTCATTTTACTTCAAATTTGTCTATTTATAGAAACATGCTAGTTGAATATTACTGCATGATGATAAAACACAGATGTAATGGGAAATTTCCACAGAATTCAAAGAGCACGTGCTGGATTTCCAAATGGGAGCTGGCCTGTACATTTTCCTGGAAAGCAGGGTTGGGATTGCCAAGAGCAGGCTTGGGAGGCTTTAGATGCAAACGACTGTCCGTCATCCCCACACTGTGGGTCATAGAGGTCACTACATCCAGAAGTTTCTCTGGACAGGAACTTGGCCGGCACGAGGCCACTGACTGCAAAGCTGCATGGTACTAGCTTTGCCATAAGCTCAAGTAGTCAACATTACAGACAAGAGAGCAGAACCTCTGTTGATAGCACAATGGACAGTCCTTTGGCATGCATTATGGCTCTCCCTCTTGGAACTTTGACCTTAAAATTAGTATCACATAATTTAGCAGTTGGGGAAAATTAAAGATATACTCAATTCTCGCCCAATCAAACTCTAGTAACTTCCTCTGAGTTGGTCTTACCAACTCAATAAGCTTTAAGTCTCTTAAATGTGTGGATCATTTGTTATTCTACTGGCCTGAGCTGTGTGTTAGCTGCTGGGTGTAGGGCAGGGAAGCAATAAAAATATCTGATCACTAAGTTGTCTTTCTTGGGACAAAAGGAATTCCTTGAGTTGAGCTCTCTTCACTACAC
This sequence comes from Martes martes, assembly GCF_963455335.1. Classification (NCBI taxonomy): domain Eukaryota; kingdom Metazoa; phylum Chordata; class Mammalia; order Carnivora; family Mustelidae; genus Martes; species Martes martes. Next base: position 34,210,653 of record NC_137892.1, on the reverse strand, counting down.
TAGGAAATACAAACTCCGTGATAGATGGATTTTTGACTGTCCCGTTCATCATTAGATCCCAGCTTCTAGAACAGTGAGTGGAACATAGTAAGAACTCAACAAAATACGTGTTGAATGGAAAAACAAAGGAATGCACGTGCTGTTTTTCGTTGTCCCCTGGAAGGCAGCAGAGAACATGAGTAGCTGTCCACCTTCCTGTGGCACCGAAAAAGCAACAGGAAGTGACCACAGCCACTGCCCCGAGTGCAGCCCCCTCTAATACCAAGTCTGGAACCAACTGTGGAGGACATGAAAAAATGACCCATGTGATCCTCTACTATGTCAATCTACTTTGGAGCATTTTAAAACACTTTTCAGGCTACAACACCTAAAAATGAGAAAACAACTTAGAGCAACAGCTCTCAAGAGAGGTCCCCAGAAACAATAGCATTAGCATCACCGAATATTTGTTTGAAATCACATTTTCAGGCATTATACCAGACCTATTCATTTTTTTTTTAAGATTTTATTTATTTGACAGACAGAGATCACAAGTAGGCAGAGAGGCAGGCAGAGAGAGAGGAGGAAGCAGGCTCCCCGCTGAGCAGAGAGCCTGATGCGGGGCTCGATCTCAGGACCCTGAGACCATGACCTGAGCCGAAGGCAGAGGCTTAACCCACTGAGCCACCCAGGCGCCCCTATACCAGACCTATTCAATGGAAGCTCTGGAGGTGGGGCCAGGAAGCTGTTTTGATAGGCCTTCCAGGTGATTCTGATCGTGCTGAAGTTTGAGAATCACTGACCTAGAGGTCCACCACAATCCTTGTTTCTGTATTCCACCACCCCCACCCATCCCTGCAGAGTGAGGTTCCTCTTGATTTTATTCCATTTTACCTCTCTCTACCTACACAATCTGGGTTTTCCGCAGCCCAGGTCTTTCCAAAAAAGTCCCAACTGCCTGGTCTAGCCTCGCTCTATATGTCCTGAGAGCACCTGGTCCAGTTTTCATCTGCAAGAAACAGGGTAGCACTCATGAAGGGGCTCTAGATAAAAAACTTTAGCAAAGTTCATAAGACTTTGGGAGCTAATAGGTGCTTTAGAAATCCTACATTCTGCATCATTCATTTTATACACGAGGAAAATGAATCTCAAAGTCACTAAATAACTTAGCCAAGACCAAAAACAATTAGAAGACTAGAATTCAGTCTGGTCACATAGACAGCTTCCCCCACCATTACTGCAAAATGCCTCATAAACACTTGTACTTACACTTATGATGTATATTTCTAGAACATCCAACACCAACAAGAGTACACAGAACCCTTTTATGTCATAATGATTCTCACAAACACCCTCAGCTTCATTCCCATTTCCCACTGAGAAACCTTCAACGAAGTAAAAGGCCACATATGGATGGCCAGCCAAAGAACTAGTCTTGAAAAATAAATGACCAAGTCAGGAAAAAACTAAGTTCTACCTCCTACTCTGCAGCTCTAGGGGGTCGATCCTGCTGGCCACATGCCTCTGATAAGATGAGCTGACACAGAATGTGAATTCTTAGGGTTGAACAAAGGTGGTTAAAGAGATCATTTCGAATACTTTGAATTACAGCTTACATGGCATGCTCCCTTCTCTCTCACCCCAAAAAAATCCCTTATCATTTTGAGCAAAGATTTTACTCTTTCATTGTTGGATACCAAAAACAAGGGACTCCATAGTACTAGGTGACACTAGTCCTGGCTAGCCAAAGAAAATCTTGGGCACAATTTCAATGGTACAGCCTCAGATCTATCCAAAGAAAGGGAAATGATAACAAGTTTAGACAGGAGAAATTGCTTTCAGAATGACAATTTTTGCCAAGGAAAAAAAAGGCATATTTGAGTCAGAGATGAGAATATGCCAGGCAGCTGTGTCCCACAGCATCTCCTCTTGCTGTTTATATAAATTAGGGAACTGGAACTCCTTGGAGGCCAGGGGAATGAAGCGAAGGGGACAGAGCTTAAAAGGGCAATGCTAACGGGCTCACAGATCTGCTAAGGATCCGGAGCCAGGCACAGTCTTTCCCCCTGCTGGCTCACCCCTCTCCCACCCTACCGTACCTGTTGGTATTTATTTTTCCAAGGACTGCAAGAGGAGGTCAAGCCCGGCCATGCTGAAAACAGAATGGTTCCAGGAATCTTGCTGAGAAGTCCAAAAATATCTACCATCCCACAGGCAACTTTATCTGCCCAGTATTTTTTAATCAGGTCATCCGACTACTAACAGTGCCTGGTAATGTTTCCTGGGGCAGTGAACATAAACCTAAACTAATTCAGGAGCATGTTGAACTTTTTTATTGGTATTCTTATTCCTCATCAATTTGGCTCTATTGGCTCACCAAAATTTCTTTCAGATTTCAGGTCTTTGGACTAATTTACAGGGCCGGCCAATACTCTGGAGCCTTACTGTTGACTCTCCTATTACATACGAGTTGCATAATCATGTTGTAAGTGAAAAATGATGTTGTAATGAAATCCTTCTAGGACTTCCAGGAATAAACTTTCTTGGATGGGGTTGAAGATGAAATCACCTTACACTAAATTCAAGTCTTAAAGCAACTATTTCAAGGCACCAGTGTGAGTGTGTGTGTACTTGGGAAGTAGGAGATGCTCCCTTTGAGTGCTCTGTCTCCCCAAATGACACCACTGCCTTCTTCAGACTCTGCTGAAAAGCTTGACCTCCCTTTGACTGCCTCTTCTCATCACTTACATCTAACTTTTCACCGGCACCTATTGTGTGTTTCCTTAAAATATTTCTTTCATTTATACCTTCTTGTCCATTCTATTTGCATGTTAATCCTGGGTCTTATCACATAGTGCTTAGCTCATTGCATAAATCTCCTAGCTAGCCACACGGATTCCAACCTCTCCCTCCTTCAATCTGTCCTAAATTCAGCTTCCAATTTGTACACCAAAGAAAAACCATTTTGCCTATTTTCCAGGGCAATATCCAACAAGGGTGATATTCTTTATTTTAAACTCTAGTTCTTATTCATCATCCAACATACAAGAGACATCCTTTTAAAAAAGCAAAGTGAAAAATGGTTGTGTTAGGAAGGAGTAGGATAATTCAAATGAAAGGCCTTATGTATTCAGAAGCATTATAGCAATGTAAGCAATTAAAGAAAAAAAACCTTTCAGAAACATTTGAGAAACATTTGTAACATGCTTATGCATAATTTTATGGTTCACTGCATATAAAAAAATGTCAACAATGAATGCTCCAGATATTGGATCAAGATGGTGCTCTGAGAACACACTTCTGCCCTAAATCCCTAAATGTGGCAGGAAAGAATCTTAAAATCATGAAAAGAAAGAAAAAACACAAAAGGAGGAGGAATCCCTGAGGAAAACAGATGAGAAAGAAATAATGGAGAAAACCACAACCTAGGTTGCATTTAGAAGGGAACCGCTTAGAGAGTAGGAAATGTCAAAGGCACCTAAAGATTCCAAGGCTTCAGGTACAAAGATTGGGAAGTGCTCCTGCGGCAACGGCCATGGTGGTGGCTTTGGGTTCTGTTTTTGGAATACCCAAATGTGCAATGTTCCTTCTCTGACTTCTGCATGGGCTCAACTGGTGGCTGCAAAGGTCTTCACTCTCAGGCTAACGCATGGGATGTTTTAGATGTGGCAGTGCCTCTGGTGGCTATTTGATACACAAGGGGGAATGAAGGGAGTGCTAATCACAAGGAGAAACTGATGCCACATACCTAGAATTCTCAAGGCAAACATCATCTCAGTGAAGTCTTTGATTTCCCCAGCGCTAGTTAGGCTCCATTTTTTTCTGTGCCCATGGTATCGTCTACAGATCTCCCTCCTATCAGTGATTATATTGCATTGTATTTGATAACAGAAAGAGCCATCACAAACATAAATGTCATTTTCATGATTCGATTTCAGACCTATGAGAGCACAGTACCTGCTATATTGCTACAGAGTACAACTTGAGATTTTCTTAGACTCTAGACTAACTTGAGAGACAGGGCTTACAACCTAATTAAGGAGACAGATTTAAAATTCCCCCTTGCATAATTATTTGTTTATAATTGGGACAAGTAAACAAGGAAGAAAGTAAAAATCTAGAGACCACCAGTATAATTCATCTCATCCAACAAAAAGAAAGGTGAAACCAGAGTAGGCTTTGTTAGGTAAACAGGAAATTGATTATGTGGGGCATTAGAAAACAGACTACATATCTTGATATCGATTCTAAGAGGATGACCCTTGAAAGTTTTTAGTCAGGGGATGATACATCTCATTTGCAATTACAAAAGATTGCATTGGCTTCTGGGTGGAAACAGAGTCAAGAGAGGCAAGAATGGACCCCAGCAGACCAGTTAAAAAGCTGTGGTACTATCCAGGTCAAAGTGGTGGTAGTTAGGTACAGAATGATGGTAGTAGAAATAGATAAGGTTGAAAAACATAAAAAAGATTAAAAGTTAAAATCAAGCCGATTTGGTGATGGATTAGATGTAGAGAATGAATGAGAGAGAATGATCTCCTGGTCTCTCTTTGGTGGTAGTGCCATTCACTGATGTAAACTACAATAGAACGAAAAAAGATGGAGTTCAGTTTTTTTTTATGTGCCGAATGTGAGATACCCATAAAACATTCAAGTAGAAAGGTGGGAGCACCTGGGTGGCTCAGTGGGTTAAGCCTCTTCCTTTGGCTCAGGTCATGATCCCAGGGTCCTGGGATTGAGTCCTGCACTGGGCTCTCTGCTCAGCAGGGAGCCTGCTTCCCCCTCTCTCTCTGCTTGCCTCTCTGCCTACTTGTGATCTCTATCTGCCAAATAAGTAAATAAATAAATCTTTAAAAAAAAAAAAAAAAGACTATGCAGCCATCAAAAGACATGAAATCTTGCCATTTGCGACGACGTGGATGGAACTAGAGGGTATCATGCTTAGCGAAATAAGTCAATCGGAGAAATATAACTATCATATGATCTCTTTGATATGAGGAAGTGGAGATGCAAGGTGGGGGGGTTTGGGGGGAGGTAGGAAAAGAAAAAATGAAAAGATGGGATTGGGAGGGAGACAAACCATAAAAGACTCAATCTCAAGAAACAGACTGAGGGTTGCGGGGGGGGGAAGGGGGATGGGAGAGGGTGGTGGGGAAATGGACATTGGGGAGGGTATGTGCTATGATGAGTGCTGTGAAATGTGTAAACCAGACGATTCACAGACCTGTACCCCTGGGGATAAAAATACATTATATGTTTATTAAAATAAAAAAATTAAAAAAAAAAAAAAGAAAGGTGGAATTAGGCAGCTGGGTGGTTGGATACCCAGGTTTGAAAGTCAGAAAAGAGGTCTGTGCTGAAAGTGTACATTTGGAAATTGTCTCTTCCTAGATGGTTGAAGACTTGGGCATAGATGAGTTTGCTTAGAGACATTATTAGTAAGAGAAAAAAACAAAAGGTCTAGGACCAAGCCTTAAGAAACTAACATCTAAAGTTTGAGGCCAAGAGGATGAGACAATGAGTCTGAGAAATGGTAGAGAAGTGAAAACTTTGAGAGTGCATTCCCACTGAATCAAGGGAAAGGAATATGTCAAGAAGCAATCATAATTAACGTCAGTTGGTGATGAACAGTTAAATAAAATAAAGACCTTAATCCAATGATCTCTTATTCCCCATCCAAGATGGCTTATACACATGGCCAGCAAGCTGGTGCTATCCTTCAGCTGGAAACTCAGGTGGGACTGTCACCTGGAATCCTCAGTTGTTCTCCGTATGGACCACGCCATGAGGACAGTTTGGCCTTCCTCACACCATGGCAACCTGCTCCAACAGCAAGCATTCTAAGATATAGGAAGTCTCTTGAAGTCTGAGCTTAGAAAATGGCACATCATCTCTACTATATTCTATCAGTCAAACAGTCATGTTGTTCACCAAGATTCAATAGTATGGGACATAGACCACAACTTTTGCAGGAGGATTATCAGAGAAATCACGGCAGCTTTAGTCTCCCACAGACATCAATATTTGACATGAACCATCTATTCATTGTAACATATTTTATAAGCAGAAAAGATTGGATGTAACCTAAATCTCCATCACTGGGATACTGGCTAAATAAATTTATTTAAATTTATAAAATAAAAAACTATGTTCCCATTAAAAAACAATGGGAAAACTTTTAATATAATGTTATGGAAATACTACCATGAGATATTATTGGGTTAAAACGCAAAGATTAGAGAAGTTTGGATAGAGTGTTACGATTTGTATAAAAGGAGGGAAAGAAAACGCTTTTGTATTTACTTGTATATGCATAAAACATGCCTAGAACTTGCATTCTCAGTGGGATGATATCACCCCCAAGGGAGCAAAAACTAGTTCTTGGGTAGGGGGAATCTTAATCCTTTTATATATAAAGTATAGTTATATAATATAAAAACAGATCCACACTATATCTGCACATTAAAATCTGGGTGAGGTTGAGATAATCAGGAAAGAAAATGTCTTCAAAAACTCCTTAGTGGATTGACGATGAAAAAAGTTTGAGAAACACTGATCTAGGACATAAAGAAATGAGTCAAAATGGCTGTTTCAAAGGGTAGACATGGGTTACTGGGGAAAGAAAGCAATGGGAACAAAAATGTTCAAGGTGTACCCTTTCACTTTGTTTGATATTAGAACCCTGGGAAGACAATATCTACCAAAATTTAAATTAAAAACCAAATTTAAAAGGCGGTTATCCATTTTATTTAATCATATAGTATTACTGAATAGGACTTCTTTCAGCATTTATCACAGTATATATAAGTCTTACACTTTAGAAAATCTGGTCTGGGCAAGGAACAAATAATTTCACTTACTTATCTTAAATGTTCAAAAGGGAAGCTGGTAACATGACACTTTAGGCAGAACTTTAAAATTCAATTATTATTATACCTTCAAAGGGAACGGTTTTTAAGAGGCCAGTGTAGGAACCTGCGTCACTTTGAAGGGATAGGGACCATCTTCCCGTCCCAGGGGTGTGAAGGACTACTGGAGTTTTCTCAATGCTCAAGTGCTCTCTTCTTCACACTCCAGGATAGGAGAAGCAACTCTACGGTCTAGAGAGGTTGATGCAATAGAAACAATTAAAAGTCTTTAGCAACATATAGATTTGGAAAAAAATTTTAACATGTACTGAAGGCACAATCTACACTACAAAAGAATGTGGCCATGGTGAATGTTTGGCAATCCTGCTGTGGTTGGCTCACCCATCTGGAAAACTGGCTGAATAAACATGTCCTTGCTGAAATCTGCGTTCCTTAGCACTGGAAATTCATAGTAGGCTTGTAGCTCTTCAACTGCTAAAGTCCCTGGGGAATGAGCTATATTAGACTTGACCCTGGTATGTGGATGGCAGCATGTAACAGTGGGAGCTGGACCGTGTCTTAGTGAGGGAATCGGCTTCGCCCAGTGTCACAGGCGGCTGCCAGTGACACAGGCTACGTGGTGCTATGTTGCCACCAGGACAGACTGAAATGATAAGGAAGAGACTTGGAAGCAAGACCAGCCGATACTGGTCTTGCAAAACAGTGGCTATTTTGTTATCAGAGTTCCTATCTCACTCTAATGGTCCTAATTGTTATTGAAGAAGCAGACCTAATTGCATAGAAATTCCGCAGAGACTACACGGATAGGAAGCACTGAAAATACAAAGCGCACTGAGACCATCCATCATTCCCCTGATTTACTCCCTGGCTACTCTGTGTGCGGCTCTGATCACAACCATCTTTTAGAAAAGATTGTGAATACATGTGGTGCAGCCTAAACCATAAGTTCTGTTCAACAATGCATAAAAGCTAATGCTGAAAAGCACTACGGGGATACATAGCCACTCCCAGCCAACTTCAGATGCACTCCATTGCCTTGAAATACAGAGCTCTCTTGTGGGCTTCTCTATGGACACTCAGAGTAGGAGTTGCTAGAAAGAGGAATGGCGGGATGCCATAGCAAAATGTCATACATTGGGTGGCTTAAACAACAGAAAATTATTTCAGTTTGGAGGCTGAAAGTCTGAGATGAGAGGGCCAGCATGGTCCGGTTCTGGTGAGAACCCTCTTCCTGGCTTGCACATGGTTTCCTTCTTGCTGTGTGCTCGCAGGGCCTGTCTCAGTGCACTTGCAGAGAGGGGAGAGGAGAGAGAGAGTTCCCTCTTCAAATAAGGTCACCAATTCTATTGGATTAGGAACCTAATATTTACAACCTGTTTTAACCTTAATTAACCCTCTAAAAGCCCTATCACAGGAATGATAGTCACATCCAAGGTTGAGGTTTCAATATGTACATTTGGGGCAAGAAGGGGTTTCACAATTCAGGCCATAGCACACATAAACACAGATAAGAAATACTTAAATATCAGCAAGGAGGGGTGCCTGGCTGGCTTAGTTGGAAGAACATGAGACTCTTGATCTTGGGATTGTGAGTTCAAGCCCTATAGTGGGTGTAATGATTACTTAAATAAACTCCTAACTCATAAATAAATAAATAAATAAATAACATCAAGGAAATTTTAGGTTACTTATTAGAGAGGTTAAGAATCACATCAGAAGGGGCACCTGGGTGGCTCAGTGGGTTAAAGCCTCTGCCATTGGCTCAGGTCATGATCTCAGGGTCCTGGGATCGAGCCCTGCATCAGGCTCTCTGCTGGGCAGGGAGCCTGCTTCCTCCTCTCTCTGCTTGCTTCTCTGCCTACTTGTGATCTCTGCCTGTCAAATAAATAAATAAAATCTTAAAAAGAAAAAAAGAATCACATCAGAAGAGCTTGAAAATTGGAGACATCTCTTCAGAAAACAAAAGAAAATAAGGCACCCTTATCTGATACTGCATGTCCCTCAATTAGTAAATACACATCTTGGCCCTGTGGTGATGACTTTTTTCTTTCAACTGAGGTAAAATTCACTATTTTATCCATTTTGAAGTGCAAAATTCAATGACTTCCAGTACTTTCACAAGGCTATGCAACCATCACCACTACCCAAGTCCAGAACATTTTTATCATTCTAAAAAGAAAGCCTGTACCTCTTAAGTACTCACTTCCCATTCCTTCTACCCCAAGTCCCTGGCACTGGTCTTCTAAAGTTCAGGAGAGGAAGTTATGAAGAGGTGCTAGTTCTTCTTTCCACCAAGAAAAAATAATAACGCAATTTTAAAAACTACTGATACCACTAACTCAGAGTTTCACATAGAAATTGAGGCTGTGTCTTAATTCATCAGGAAAGGACAACTGCACAGAAACACAGAGGCCGAGATCATACGGAGGGTCTCAGTTTCCAGGGTATCTTCAAATGTTATCCCAAACAGCTTAAGAAAAAGAAAAAGTTACAGATATCATGTCCTCATACAGCCTCCTGAACAAAGAGGCAGATTTTATGTTGAAATACATTTAGGAAATTCTAAGTTAAACTGTTAACAGATTTCTTGGCCAAGCAAAGAGGATGAATAGAGCATTGTCAGGGAGGTTTGGTTTTTTAATTATCAGTGTAGGATACCAATCGCAACCTGGTGTTTTTTCACAACAAATGGACCAGAATCACAGATGGATTTTGTTTTTCAAAGAAATTGAACCAATAATATACTACCTGTAAGTTTCATACAAAATACATTGATTTCTAGTTTCACTTAAAAATACTGGGTTAAGTGGCAACTCTGGGCCATTATAGGTATCAGCAACAATTGGGTGGGGGTGAGAAAAAATTGCTGTTTTAGAAGTAGTATGCATATCCAACTTGACCACAGCCCCCACTGAGTCCACTTCTCTCCAGCGCTAGCTCCTTAACAGCTGATGGCACTTGAATTTGCTTCTCCTGTTGCAGAACAGCCTCTACAGAGAGATTGCCGAGGCACATTCTTTTAACCACACTTCAAGCACAAAGCCTCTTCATGGCAGGCAAACCTGAAGTATCATCTGATATTTCACCACAATCTCGAACTTTCCATACTCAACATGAATGATGGGTACCACTCTTATGGATCTACCAAGTGGATTGGAAAATACAAAGTTTCTGAGTGGTGGCGAATGACTAAATGTGACTATTTTGAAAGGTATTCGGAAAGTTCTGCCTGAATGACAAATGGCCATTGTATATTGGTTGTCATAGTAGGTACACAGAAGCTCACTTTGAATTTAAAAAAAAAAAAAATGGTGGGAACCATAAGGTGGGGATAATTTGAGCAAAAGCAAATAGTTTACAAAAGTGGGTCTATTTGCAAAGGTGTGTCTGTCTCATGTAGGTACAAATATAGATACTGGCACAGATACAGGTATAGTTATAGAACCTACATCCTCATACTAGTTAAGGAGAGAATCATGTATCCACATCAGAGGAAGCAAGTGAGGCACAGAGGTTTACTCAAAATTGCACATCAGCTCAGTGGAAGAACAATAACTAGAATTTCCTTAAATTCCATTTGTTGACATGCTGCTAGAAACTATTCCAAAGTTATTTCAAAAATACACATTTCTGATCACCCCATTTCAATAAAAAAGCAAAAACTTTCCCACAATTATTCAAATTTTACCTCTTTTCTAAAACTAAGTGGTGTAGTTGTTCTTCAATTAGTAGTTGTTAACTATTTAGTTTTAACTAAATATCCCAAGTTTTTATCAGCTATTGCATGCTGCGCTCTCATTGTTTTACACTCATACCATTCTTTATGCTTAATAGTATATAAGTGATCCAGTATAACCACATGGAGAGAAAGAACAAACTGAATCAGGAAAATTCTTCTTAGGAGGCACAATGGATTTGTTTGGAAGGAATATACTTTGAGAAGCTCTAGAAAGGAAAAAGTGAGACCTTTAGAGCACACTGAAAGCAATAGTAGGGGGCAAGGAGAGGAATCTTTCTTTCCTGATAGAAAGAGTGAGTAAAAAGAGGAAGAATGAGCCTAAAGTTGACCAAATGCAAGAAATGTTTTCTGTGAGTTAATTTCTTCATAGAGAAAAACATGTGTGGTTGAGTTGATGTAGGGCAAAAAAGAGCACATTGGAATGTGGGTTTACTTTGAACTTCTTCAGCATAGAAACTGTGATACTAGGGCGCCTGGGTGGCTCAGTCGTTAAGCGTCTGCCTTCGGCTCAGGTCATGATCTCAGGGTCCTGGGATCAAGTTCCATATCCGGCTCCTGCTCAACAGGGAGCCTGCTTCTCCCTCTCCCACTTTCCCTGCTTATGTTCCCTCTCTCGCTGTGTCTCTCTGTGTCAAATAAATAAATACAATCTTTAAAAAGAAAAGAAAAGAAACTGTGATACTGTGTATATGCCAGTTAGTTTTAATTTCAACTCTAAAGACAGACTATTGACTAATAATGCATCACACCAGCAGTCATCTAGCTTGTTCCCAAAGCTCTCCATATCTTTCTTCCTCAACAGCTGAGGCTCTTAGAATGACCCTGATCATTAGCACATCAAAAATGGATTTTCTTTGGTGAAATTAAAGGTTTAATTAGCATAATGAATTTCTGAAATGGAATTCATTGGTGAAATTAAAAGGTCTTCATTATATGTGGATTGGTAAAATAGTGCACAAACAAATATTTTTGGTTGAGTTGTGTCCTCTAAAAAGACATGTTGAGATCTTAACCCCCAGTACATCAAAAGGTGACCTTATTTGTAAATAGGGCTGCTGCAGATGTAATTAGCTCAGATAGAGTCATGCTGAAGTAAGGTGGGTCATTGTCGTGAATGAATGGTGTCTGTTAAAAAGAAGAGAAAGAAACCTATACAGGTAGGTTGCCACGTGAAGATGGAGGCACAGTCTGGAGCACAGGGGAGTTGCACAGCTGTAAGCCAAGGAATGCCAAGCACCGAAGGCCAACACTAGAATGGCAAGGAAGGATTCCACCCAGAGCCTCATAGACAGCATGGGCTTATTGACATCCTGATTCTGAACTTCTAGTCCCCAGAACGATGAGAAAATAAACTTCTGTTGATTTAAGGCATCCAATTTGTGGTACTTTATTGCTTTGAAACTATTACACAACATATAAGATTCTGGAGAGGATCATACCCTGCACCTCAGGCATCTATATTAGTCAGGATTCTCCAGAGAAACAAAACTTATAGGATGTGTGTGTGTGTGTGAGTGTGTGTGAGTGATATTCCCCCCTCCTTCTCTCTCTCCATATATATATTTATTTATTATAAGGAATTGGCCTATGCAACTGTGAAGGTTGGCAAGTCTCCAAATCTGCAAGATGAGTCAGCAGCTGGGCACCCAGAAGAACTCATAGTATAGCTCTGGCCTGAAAGCTGACAGACTCAAAGTATAGGAAGAGCCAATGTTTCCATTCTAGTCTAAAGGCAGGAAAAAAAAGGATGTCTAAGCTTGAAAAGTGGTCAGGCAGGAAGAATTCTCTTACTTAGGGGAGAGTCGGACTTTTTCTTCCATCCAGTCCTTCAGCTGATTGAATGACGCCCACCCACAAAATGGAGGGAATCTTCTTCAGTTAAGCTACCAATTTATGTTCATTTAAATGTTAATCTCATGTGAGATTCTCATGTGAGATTCTGGGTGTTCCTCCTCACAGGAACACCCAGAATAATATTTGACCAAATATCTGGGCAACTCATGGCCCAGTCAAGTTGACCCATAAAATTATATTTCACAGCATTCAAGTTTGATCTCTAAGAGGTCCTATATTCTATCATTAGTTTGAAAGAACTGATGGTTGCCTGGGCCACCTACAAAGGTAACAGAATCTGGTCTCTGAAATATAGTCAATTCTGCTTAAGTGAACCTTTTGTACAAAGTGCGGTTGGAGCACCTAAAGGACAAAATATTAGAACTTGCTAAACTATAGATTTATGAACAGTGTTGGCCTAGCATTCAATGAATGTTCATCTATCAAATGTTCGTGTTTATGGTATAATCTGAGGCAAGACTTGTTTTCATTAATATCTTGGTAGCAAGTTTTGGGAGAAAGAAGTTAACCTTCACATTTCTCAAACTTCTGTGTCACCTCAACTACCAAATAGAATTAATTAATGTGTACGTGTCTAAATCCCTGGGATGGGCTTTAGCTTTTCACAGGCTGAGAGACTGCCAGTATTCCAGCCATTCTCACTAGGATCCCAGGGATAAGGTATTCCCAGGTGATATGTAGGTCATGTTACTTATTTAATTGCAATGTGACCTTGGTCTACTGCCCAATCCAAGCCTTTGCCTGGTCACCTGTAAACTGGGGAAGATAAAAGCACCTACCCTCAAATACCGTTGTGAAAATGAGACATAATAACACAAGTAACATGTTTTATTATAATGCCTTGTCACATTTTAAGCACTTCCTAAAAGTTGCCATTGTTATTGTTAATCTTTATGTTTGCCAGGCCAGAATAGAGGCATATGGGAGTGATGATAAAGGGACACAGAGAATGAGAGGTGGGTTCATTTTCTATCATCACTGTAACAAATGACCACAAACTCGGCGGCTAAAAAGACACAGATTTATTATCTTAGAGATATATAAGCCCAAAGTCTATATAGGTCACATACCTTTTGAGGAAGTTTTCTGAGAATTACACAGAGCTGGGACTAAGGAGAGAGATGCCTCTCCTTCCAAAAACACCTGTTCTGGGTGACTTGTGAAGCATGGCTACCTAGCACCTTACAGCCCATGTTTAGGCCTATCTCCATGTAGCCTTGCTCCTGGCCACTTGTCACAGAGCAGAAGGCCTCAAAGACCACTCTCTGTGACACTCTCTACTTAAAAAGTGATTTTAAAAGGATGATTCAGATGGATTCAGCACACCAGATCTAAAACAATGTCTTTCTCCTCCTGAGTTGACTAACCTGTCTGAAATCACTTTAAAGAATTGTACTTCGAAATATTGTTAAAATGTGCCTACTACTCAAAACAATCTACAGATTTAGTTCAATCTCTATCAAAATACCAACAGTATTTCTCACAGAACTAGAATAAATAATCCCAAAATTTGTATGGAACCACAAAAGACCCCAAATAGCCAAAGCAGTATTGAAAAAGAAGAATAAAACTGGAGGTATCACAATCCCAGATTTCAAGATATTCTACAAAGCTATGGTAATCAGAATAGTATGGTATGGACACAAAAATGGATACATACATCAACGGAACAGAATAGAAAGCCTATAAATAAACCTACAATCATACAGTCAATTAGCCTAAGATAAAACAAGAAAGAAGATCCAGTGGGGGGAAAAAACAGTCTCTTCAACAAATGGTGTTGGGACAACTGGACAGCAACATGCAAAAGACAGAAACTGGACTGCTTTCTCACACTATACACAAAAATAAATTCAAAATGGATAAAAGACCTAAATGTGAGACCTGAAACCATGAAAATCCTAGAAGAGAGCCTGGGCAGTAATTTCTCTGCAGTTGGCAATAGCAGCACTTTTCTAGATATGTGTCCTAAGGTAAGAGAAACAAAAGGAAAAATAAACTATTGGGAATTCATCAAGATAAAAAGTTTCTTCTCAGCAACCGAAACAACAAAACTAAAAGACAACCTATGGAATGGGAGAAGATATTTGCAAACAACATATCTGCTAAAGGATTAGTATGCAAAATATATAAAGAACTTATAAATCTCCACACCCAAAACACTAATATAATCCAATTAAGAAATGCATAGAAGACGTGAACAATATTTTTCCAAAGACGACATCCAGATGGCCAAGAGACACATGAAAAGATGCTCAACATCACTCATCATCAAGGAAACGCAAATCAAAACCACAATGAGATACCACCTCACAGTGTCAGAATGGCTAAAACCAGAAACACAAGAAACAACAAGTTTCTGTGGGACGTGGAGAAAAAGGAATCTTTGTGCACTGTTGGTGGGAATATAAACTGAGGTAGCCACTGTAGAAAGCAGTATAAAGTTTCCTCAAAAAATTAAAAACAGAACTACTCTAGGATCCAGTAATTCCACTACTGGGTATTTATCCAAAGAATATGAAAACACTAATTCAAAAAGATATATGCATCCCTATGCTTATTGCAGGGTTATTTACAACAGCCAAATTATGGAAGCAGCCCAAGTATCCATCGGCAGATGAATGGATAAAGAAGATGTGGTACACATATATAATGGGATACTATACAGCCACGAAAAAGAATGTAATCTTGCCATTTGCAACCATATGAATGGATCTAGAGAGTATAATACTATATGAAATAAGTCAGTCAGAGAAAGATACCATACAATTTCACTTACATGTGAAATTTAAGAAACCAAAAATGAGCAAAGAAAAGAGACAAACAAAAAACCTCATTTTTAACTATAGAGCACAAAGTGTTGGTTACCAGAGGGGAGTTGGGTGGGTAGAAATGTGAATTTGGTGATGGGGGTTAAGAGTACACTTGTGCTGGGGCACCTGGGTGGCTCAGTGGGTTAAAGCCTCTGCCTCCGGCTCGGGTCATGATCCCAGAGTTCTGGGATCGAGCCCCACATCGGGCTCTCTGCTCTGTGGGGAGCCTGCTTCCTCCTCTCTCTCTGCCTGCCTCTCTGCCTACTTGCGATCTCTATCTGTCAAATAAATAAATAAATAAAATCTTTAAAAAAAAAAAAAACAAAAAACAAAGAGTACACTTGTGCTAATGAGCACCAGGTGATGTACAGAAGTGTTGAATCGCTGTGTTGTACACCTGAAACTAATATAACACTGTATGTTGTTAACTATATTGGAATTAAATTTTTTAAAAAATTAATTAAAAATAAAGATTTGTACTTTGCAGTACCAATTCTGTTAAATACAAATGCCACAGGGAAAGGAAATCAATTAACTTTACCAGTCACTCCTCTTTTGAACAAGACAATGATTATATCGGAAATTGTCCATGGAGTAGATTTTTATAAGGAGAATCATGGAGAATAAGCAAATGTGAGGGCGAGCAGTGCTTCCCTAAAAGTACAATCAGAAGTACCTAAGACAAGGCCCACCTACTTCAAAAATTTGCCAAGGGAAAAATTTTTCCCCTCATTTTGTGACTTCTTTTGCTATAAAAATCCTTAACATTCCCTCTTTCTAAACTTTCCCTTAACTACTCAATTTTAAAATAATACTTTTCCTAAAAACATTCATTAATAATAGGCCTTATGGGACTAACAGAAAAGGAGATTGAAAATGTTTTCCACTGGCTCTGGAGCTGTCATTTAAAACAAAAATTGCCCTGATTACATTTCTGCTGAGAGAATCACTTTTCAGAAATACATCCAGAAAAAAAATTTTTTTAGGTAACAAGGAAGGCGTGTGGTTTCTACCACACAGAACATTCACAGTAACTCATTGCATGGCTCTCAGACACCAAGCTCTGCCAGCTCAAACTCCTTAGACAGTAAGTTCACTCCCAGTCTTTTTTCCCCCTCAGCTTGTCTCCTTATGGATAAAACATTGTGATTCAGAAACAATCGCATTACCGTCCCCTTAACTCTCATTATACTTCAGATTGGGAGAGGTCATTTCCAGTTGGTTCCTTCTTCTACCAGGTGTCCACTGGAAATGATGGGGCTCAGAGCTGAGAGTGAGGTCTGGAGATCAGTTTTTCAGTTCTCTTTCCCTTGACCAGGAATCCCAAAGCACTTCTGAAAGGCAGCTCATTGGTTTCCGATGACGTTCAGTTCTCACACACAGTTTCCGCAGGTGGACTGGGGATACTGGGCTGTGAGTGTCAAACCCGTCCACTTCCCAAAGCCAAACAAAAGAAAACACAATCCACCACGAGGAGCAACTAATCAGTATCATTCTCACATTGCAAATGTACCTCCAGCTGTAAAACTTGTGATATGACCAAGGCTCAGGATAGTGAGTGAAGCACAACACTCCTCAGTCTAATAGTCCATATTCATTCTATTAACCAGATTTTATGATTTATGTATTCATCATATAGTCCTTGCTATCTGCCAGGCACTGTTCTAAGTGTTTTACCAATCTTAACTCAGCTAATCCTCATGAGGAACCCATGAAGAAGGAAAAATTATTAAATTCATTTTATAGATGAAGATGCTAAGGACCCAAAAAAGTTAAAGACCTTCTCCAAGATCACAAAGTTGATAAGTGGCAGAACCAGGATATAAACCCACACAGTCTCTGCTCTTAACCATTATACTAAGTTGATTCTCATCCCCTAATAATAAAATACTGACGTATTTTGTACAATGCAAATTACTGAATTCACCATCTTTTCGCAGAACTTGCTTGTACTCTGCCATGTGGCTGATTCTGCTTACAGGTAGACCCCATGCAACCCATCTAACCTAAGTCAGATACCCTCTTCTGAATTACCTAAGCAATTCTGACACTATCATCTATCAATTCTGTTCCTTACTGATCTCCCAGACTCTTATTTTCTCTGTTGCTTCTACTATGGCCTTGGCAGCTCTCCCAGGACCCCTGAGGAGGCTCCACGGCCACCCTGCCATGTCTCCCACATCTTAGCCATTCTTTCTCCAAACATTCTACAAGGCACCCTGATCATGCCGCTCTGGCTGACAAAATCCCTCTCATGACTTCCTATGCTCTCAACCAGTGACTCGCAAAGTGTTTCTCCACAACCCACAATATTAGTCATTCCAAAGATCTTTTAAAAATTAGGATTTGTGAGTAGTGATCCGAAGGGGTACATGCACCCAAATGTTTATAGCAGCAATGTCCACAATAGCTGAACTATGGAAAGAACCTAGATGTCCATCAACAGATGAATGAATAAAGAAGATGCGGTATATATATACAATGGAATACTATGCAGCCATCAAAAGAAATGAAATCTTGCCATTTGTGATGACATGGATGGAACTAGAGGGTATTATGCTTAGAGAAATAAGTCAATCAGAGAAAGACAACTATCATATGATCTCCCTGATATGAGGAAGTGGAGATGCAATGTGGGGGACTTGGGGGGGTAGGAAAAGAATCAATGAAACAAGATGGGATCGGGAGGGAGACAAACCATAAGAGACTCTTAATCTCACAAAACAAACTGAGGGTTGCTGGGGGAGGGGGATCGGGAGAGGGTGGTGGGGTTATGGACATTGGGGAGGGTGTGTGCTATGGTGAGTGCTGTGAAGTGTGTAAACCTGGCGATTCACAGACCTGTACCCCTGGGGCTAATAATACATTATATGTTTATAAAAAATAAAAAAAAATTATTAAAAAAATTAGGATTTGTGGGGCTTGGTTGGTTAAGCAACTGCCTTCGGCTCAGGTCATGATTCTGGAATTCCAGGATCGAGTCCTGCATCAGGTTCCCTGCTCAGTGGGGAGTCTGCTTCTCCCTCTGACCCTCCCCCTTCTCATGCTCTCTCTCTCTCTCTCATTCTTTCTATTTCAAATAAATAAATAAACTCTTTTTAAAAAAAATTGGGATTTGTAGCTGCTACCACAGACATATGAAATCAGAATTGTTGAAGAGGGGTCCCAGGAGCCTGGATTTTAATGAACTCTTCAGGAGATTTTTTTATATGTACTAAAGTTAGAGAATCAGAGATCTATCACATAAATTCCAACTTTCATGTCAGGGTACAAAGGTGTCCCATGCCTGGGTCCTTGCTCATGCCTTTGTGTTGCCTCCGTGCGTGCAGCTGCCTGTCTGCTTGGGACTGTGAGCTCTGACCACCTTCTGAAGCACATCTCCTATTCCAGGAGGCCTGCCTTGAATACACTGTGTTAGGCAAATGAATCATTTCTCCCTTTCTCTCTTCACCAACCCTCCCCCACAACACCTTCCAGAGGGCACTATGCTGTTCCTCTACCTGTCTGCCTCTCCTGTTGCACTGTCAACTCCTTGGGGGTAATATTTATTGCTTTCGGATTTTACATCTACTTCTACCAGAGAGCCTGGAATAGAGAGAGATACGGATGAATTTTTGCTGAGTGACTGCTCTTAAGTTTACAAAGCTCCTTGCAACGGATAACTCCACATCAGGACAAAGCAGGAGTCGGTGTCTTTAGAGGTGACAAAGAGAGAGGTGTCTTTAGAGAGACAAAGCAACATCCCAGACCACATTCAGGTCACCCTTTTCCCGCCTAAAACCAAAAAAGTCCCATAAAACCTTCCCCACTGCCACATTCAGAGTCCATCAAGGTGAAACTTCTTGCCAAAGTTGTGTTTATCACTGTTTTGTTTTGTTCTGTTTTCTGTGCAGTAGAAATTTTAGACACAAATTAAAATACTAGAACTAGAAGTCTGTGCAGTTTAGCATAGAAAGCCTGCTCTTTAGAAACACACTCAGAGCCACTGAAGGCAGAGAGGCTGTAAACACATGTCAGAAACCAACTAGAATTAGTACAGTGAAAAGGAAAATCTTATGTGTAATGATATCAGAGAATTTTACAAAACTCAGACTTAAGAATGCAGAGGGGCTGGAGATGAAGGATAATTTGAACCAGGGACTTGAACACTGTTGGGAATATCCCCACTCCTCAGCTCGGCTCCATTCATCAGTCTTGCTGCCTGTGATGGAAAGCGTGGCTGATAGAACTCCCAAGTTTTAGATCTCATAGTTGTAGACTCTAAAGAGATACTGACTGAATTCTCAGAGAAGCAGCTCAATGACCAAGTGGAATCAATGAGCAAGATCCCCTGGGCTAATCGGGTGGACACCAGCAGAGCCGCACTAGAATATGGTGGCCTAGCTATGGCTATGTGAAAGGGAGAGAGGAGTACAGTCCACCACAGGGAATACCTTCATTGATACTGGAAGCCAAGAGGATAGTTTCAATTGGGGGTAATTTTGGTTGGAGATATGGAATGGGGACAACTGAACAAGAAGATCCAGGCCAAGACCTGGCCAGAGACAGGGCCAGAATCTCCCCCGGTGAAGGCTGCAGTGAGTAATTGACCACCAAGCCCAAGGTTGTCTGTATAATATTTATCATTTGCTGCTTTGCCTGCTAAAGTTAAATATTAATATGCTAAATAAGAAGTTTGTTTTATAGAATAGTTTTAGTTTTTAGCTAATCCTTGTGTTATCTTCATAAAGGCAAAGAAACATTTCAGAAGAGAGCAAACAGATGCAGAAAACTGGTAGAGGCTTGGAATCCCACAGGCTTCCTACCTGAGTGCCCCCACCACGCACAGGCTGACTATGGAGAAGGTCCCAACTGTCTCTGAGCCTTAGATACTCCCTATGTTCCGCCTGATCATGACACCTCATTCTCGTGTTTTATGTTATTTAGCCTAAGCTGTCATGACTCATTCAGCAAACATCCTTGATCCCTCCCTGTGGGCCAGACACTGTTCTGGTAGCCTTGAATATAGTGTTGAAAATAAATCTCTCTACTCTCACGGAGCTTACGTTCTAGAGGAGAAAATGGTTACACAAAATAAATACACAAAATTACGGTATGTTGAAGAGGAATCAATAATAAGGACAAATTCAAAGTACAGAACGGATGGCACTGTTAGAAGATATTTGTCTGTATCCCTGAAGGCAGGTACAATACTCATTTGTTCCCACCACATAGCCGAGTGCTTGGTCGAACGTGATAGGTGCTAAATGAGTATTTGTTGGTGTTGTGAAGGATGAAGAGAGTAACATGAAAGCAACTCATTCCAACGTGCTAGAGGGGACCTGTATCAGTCTTCTCAGGCTGCCGCAGCGAAATACCACATTGAGTGGCTTGCACATGGCCACCTTCTCACTGTGTCCTCACACCATCCTCCCTCTGTCTGTGTGTTTCTGGTGGGTCTAAATTTCCTCTTCCTGATGGGACCAGGACACTAGTCATCCTGGATTAGGGCCCACTCTAAAGACCTCATTTTAATTTGATTAACTCTTTGAAAACCTGATTTCCATTTATAGTCACATTGTGAGGTCCTGGGACTTACAACTTGAATGTATGAATTGGGGAGGGGAGCACTGTGGACATAAAACACACAACGCAGCTCACAACATCAAGAATACAAACCTTTTAGAACTTTCGTTACACTATTTTATTTGATCTTCACAGCAACTTCCCCCCCCCCCAGATTTTATTTATCTGTTCAGAGAGAGTGGGGGAGGGAGAGAATTAGAGGGAGAGGGAGCGAATCTCGAGCACACGCCATACGGAGCACATAGCCCAATGCAGGGCTTGATCCCACAACCTGAGAACACGACCTGAGCCAAAACCAAGAATCGGATGCTTAACTGACGGAACCACCCACAGCAACTTTTAACATAGCAAAGAGACTTGTATTTTATCTAGTACATAGATAAGACGACTGAGGGTAACCATAAGTAGAATCGCGACTCTAAATCAAGTGCCCAGGCCCCAAGATCACAATACTGGTACCTACAAGCTGTCACCTCCACTGCTCTCAGTGAGATAGCCGAGATCCCGTCTGGGCACAGCAGGGGACCACCACCGTGGGACAACTGGCCTGAACAATATGGAATAGTAACCTGCACACTGGAAAATTTAATGGGTGCAAATAATGGAAACAGGGAGGTTAAATGCCTTGAAATGTAGCTGAATACCTTGTCACCTGGGGTTTGCTTGGCTATTTTTCACTGAGACTGTTCAAATCCAACCAAAGACATCCCTGACAGAAAGCACTCAGAAAACTCTAATTTAAAAAAAGTGCTGACATGACTACAGGCATTGTTCTTGAGATGTAGACAGACCTGATGGCAACGCGTTCACCTTTTTATAAAGTCCTGCTCTGGCTTTTTCCAAGTACAAATTGGAGTTAGCCCTCTCATAGCCACCTCGTTGACCGGCCCAGGAAATACTATTCTGATTACTTCATAGCGGTATTCCCAGAGGTGTCTCATTAGAGCAATCACAAAACCATCCCAAATCAAAGGCTAGTCCTGTCAAATCAACTGTGGAAACAGTTTTACTTTGCAAACTTACACAGAATGGTCTGTTGTAGTACTGAAGAGAATCAGTAACCTTGGCATAGAATCCCAATGGCTGTTGGCCTGGGGCGAGGGTCAGCTAAGGCAACAGGCCTTTGATTCCAGAAATAACTGTCATGCTTTTGGGTTGAAAGTCAGCCTGTTACCCTATAAATTATGAAACACGGATGACTGCCAACTCCCACCTTTAGTTAGATGCAATCTTTCCTTTTAGTCTATGTCCCACTTTGAGATAATGTGTTTCAATGACAAGTTTATGGTCAATTACACGCAGCTTAACATCAACAGGAATGTCTTTTGCACTCTCTCTCCTAGCCCTCCTCCTTGGGCCACACCCCAGGCTAACTCTAATGCACTGAAAAAAAGATGGGTAGACCTCCAGTTCAAATGTTAGACTGAGCACACACATTTGTTTCCAAACCTCCTCAAGACTGCACTGAAATAAAGATTCAGGAGTGCAAAATGAATAAATGTATAACAGTACAGAGAATGAGAGTGGGGTGTTGATTATTAATGGATTGATGGGTTTCAGCAAATCAAAGAAAATGGAAAGATGTGTGTAGGCTATGACCCAGCAATTTCACTCCTGGGATACAGAACAGATTCATTCTCACTTAGGTGTGCTGGGTACGTGTACACAAATAGTCTTTGGACATGTACACAATGGTTGTTATGGTAGCGGGTTGCTGGAAGAAAGTTAAGGGAATTGGATAATTGAAGAGGAGTGAATGCATTCTGTGATGCACTGGGCAGCAGTGAGTAGAAAAGTGAGAAACAGAGTAAGTGAAAATTTTGTGAGAAAAGTACAAACAGAATGAGAAAGCACAATATCATTTGTATAAATGAAAGACTCCAATACACAATAGTGCATATTATAAAAACGGCATATTGTATATTTTAAGGGCATATCAATACATTACTGGGGGTTCCAACAGGGGAGAAGTGAAAGTGGGGATTAGGGAAGAAGGGAAACAAATATAATAGAGGGTACCCATTTAAATTACTCATAACAATGTGCTCTGCACGTGGTAGCTGGGATCCTACAGCAATATACACTGAATAGATTGGACTGGATGAAAAAGGGAAGAGAAGCCACATTTCAGAACACAACGGAAGGGAACCAGTGTGTGCACTATGACATAGAGATGATCCCACACCACTTACACTGAGAATTTCTTTGAAGGTACACTCTTTTTATTTTGAGCAAGACTAAACTAATTTATTTTTCACTGTGTAAACATGTTAACTTGGATTAAAAAATAAAAATTGATAGAGTGATCTATTGTGATTTAAAAAGAAAGTTCTGATACATTGAAAAAATTCCCTTGCTCCTTATTTTGCAGAAAAACACAGTAAGAATGTCTGAAGGAAATGTAGGTCAAGACTTCAACGTGCAGATGTCTACAATCTTATTTATTCAAAAACTTGATTTCTCCTCTGTGTGTATCAAGAAAACCACTCAGAAGACACGAAGCGAGTCTCCTGAGAGTGGCTCCCCTCGGGCAACCATTCAAGACACTAGTCTGGGCTTCCATCCACCTTGGGAGGACTTGGGTTTCTTAGGCTGTGAGGGTCAGTGAATCTTTTGTTAACTGAAGTCAAGCCCACCTTCTACTACGTGAAAGGAAAATACTGATTAACTGAACCAAGCATTAAATTGGAGGACATCTAGAACTCCAGTGGAAAAACAACTTTATTGATTCCCCATGTCCGCCACTGACATACCAGCAGCAGGTCCCATGATGTTACACAGGAAGTCAGCTCAGGCCGAGTGTTTGCTGTGTGACATGGCAGTTGCAGCCAGACCTTCCTGTCTAGATGAAGATACCATCCAAATCCCAGGAAAACAAAACAGAGGGTAAAAAGCCCAGCAGCTGCAAATAATTTCTGTCCAGTCATCAGGATGGCTCTTTGCTTTCACCGCGGTTACCATACAAAAGCTCAGGGCCAAATAGGGAAATAACATGAAAACACCGACTTGGGCAATACTCAGACAATTGGTAGATTCTATGTACACTGTAAGTTGAGTCAAGGAAAAAATTAAGGCTTTTAAGAAACGAAGGGGTGCAGTTGTTTCACTGATCAAAGACAAAGTGGAAAAACCCTTAGGGTACTTTTTCTTTCTTATCTCTAGGTTACCACTGGGTACTAGCTCAGGGGGGACATTCAAGTATCATTTTAAAATGTTTCTAGGGAAACTTGATTCCTTAGTTCCAAAACAAGAACTTAAAATAAGAGAACGTCACAATCAGCTTAGAACATAAAAATAGCAAATTAAGGCCACATAAAATGGTGTGTGAATATACATCTACCTTAAGGGTTAAATCTGAAGAGCTGACTTACCATTTAATATCGGGGGTGCCTGAGCATTCGAGATTCCTTTTACAGTCTTAAAATTATCACGAGGCAGGAAAGGGTAAGAGAAGAATTTTTACAGAGACGTCTGAAAAATACAGTAACTGCAATCCTATGAATTTCTTCAGTGTTTGTAAATAATGATAAATAATACATTTTCCAAATAAAAACTCTTGGTTTATCTCAGTTCAAATAGAACACATTGAGTAGAATCAGTTTAAATAGCTATGTTTAAGATGGGTAATTTTATTGTTTCAAGAGAAATGGACATTTCTTTGATTAAGGCTTAGAATGAATTCATGTTTTCTGTCAGCACACCTTGAAACGTTTCCCCCCCCCTTTGTTATGTTGCCTTTTTTTTTTCCCCGTTTGTTTGAGGTCCTGTTGGAACAAAATTCAGTATGGTGAAATTGGGGGATTCAGTTGTGATTTTTCCTTGAAATCTGATCTTTCAGAGTCAAACCAAGTGGAAAACTAAGTTTTCCAAAAGCATGAGTACTTTTGTGTTGAAACCTGATTTCCTCAGTTCTAATCAAATCAGCAACTTCAAATCAGTTGCTGATTTGAAGCAACTCAAATGTTGGCCCAGCTTTTTACTGATGATCCAGGCTGCCTGAAGGACTTTTATTTTCAGGCATGGAGATTGTAATTGTTGATGGACACAGCAGACAGCCCTGTGGGTGTGTACCTTAAGATTATGACCAGAGTGGGGTTATATCAAGGTCAGGATGGGAAGGCTATTCACATTCAGTGAGGAACCATCACAATATTTACACAGTTATCAGAGTAAATTGAAATCAGATCTTCTGCAACAGCATTGTAAGATGTTTAATCACCAGGAAAGTTATAACTCATGTTAAGCAGAGGATGTCTTGGTGAACAGTCCTGGTACACAGCTCTTAGAATACCATCTGAGGGGAAGGCTCTTGGGATTGGCTTTAGTTATGCCTTTCGAAGCTGCTGTGTGCTGCTGATGCTGGGGGCATTGACAAAAAGACAATCTGATGGGGACTAAAAACAAACCAATACACTTTTGACTGTTTTTAGTACCCAGTGATGTGTGAAACAGATACGCACATGTTATCCTAAAACCTCACTACACACTTTAGAGACTGGGGATTGACTAGAGCTTAGGAACCGGCAAGAGTGAAAAGCAAATGAGGTTGGGGTAGGTGGATGGGTATGAAAGGGACCGACAAACACTCAGCAAATGTCAAGGCGCTGTTCTCTGTGCTGCGACAGAGAAACTCTTCTTCCTATCATGTAACTGAAGCATTGTTTCTGGCCTCTCCCTAATGCCAGGAATGCTCTCCAAGCAGGACAACAAAAAATGTCTCCGGACATCGCCAAATGTCCGAAATTCTCCAGCTGAGAACCACCAGCTCATGGAGGGCCTTCGAAGCAGGAGTAATAGGCAAAATATGTAACACTGCATGGGGCATGAACAGCAGCCAATCAAGATGGGCATCGTCTATAAATAATGCATATGGCTGTACCCCTGTATCCTGGATGAGTATCAACTCTGCTATAGCTCACAGTAAAGAGTCCGGATCTTATTACAATTGTGATTGAAAGCTTTCAGAGTGCTTTAAGAAAGGGAGCAACACAGGTCTCGATGTCAGTGTTAGGAGATCAAGTCCTGAGTCACGCTCTATGCTTAATGGGGAGTTTGCTTGAGAGTCTTTCCTGCTGGCTCTGCCCCAATTTATCTGGTGCTCTCTCTCTCTAAAATAAATTAAAATAAGAACTTGGAAAAAAAAAAAAAAAGGAGGGAGCAACATGATTTTTTTTTTTTAATTGTTTTCAAAAAGATCGCCTTAGCTGCTAAGCAGAGACTGGAAGTCAGAGCAGGGCAACATGAGATGAACAACACCACTAGTGGGAGGCTGTTGGAAAAAGTCTGTATTCAAGACTGTGGTGACTTGGAGTAGAGTCACAGCAGTGGAGATAAGTCAAAGTGATCACAGTACATATTAGAGGTGCAGAGCAACTGAAGAATCAAGGATTATAACGAAGTTTTGGCTTAACAATCGAGTAAATGGTAGTCATTTACTAAGATGGAGAAAACTAGGGGAAGAACAGACTTTTGGGGGAAAAATCAAGGATTTTATTTTAGGTACCTGAAGTTTTAGATGCCTATGAAGCACCCACATGAGGTTGTGTAACAGGTACCTGTACCATTTGGGTACTTGTATAAATGTGACATTAACCAGCATATGTAATATGGAAATGACTAAGACCCAGAAAACTATGTATAAATTTAGGTAATCAATACAGGAAAGGCCACCAACCACTGAGACTAGAGTATCTGCTCATTTTCTGAGGAATAACTTCAATAGTTCATGGCCTGCCTACTAGCACTTCTGATTCCTCCCCCCCAAATTTAACTAAGATCAGCCTCATTTAATGTTAATCAACAAACATACTGACCTCTGTACTTAGTTTTCTACTGAAAAATCTTGAGCAAATAACCCTGTGTCCTTTTCAAAGTTTTCCTGATAATGGAAAATTGAATGTAAATCTATTAGGGACCGGGGTAGGGCAAGAACAGAGGTAGAAACTCACAGAAGATGTTTGGGTCACAATATAATTCCTTATTCTTAGTCCCAGACAGTCCAGTAACCCACAATTGAATACCATCTGTTCTTTCAATATTCAATACATTTAGTCATCATGCATGTCATTTAGTAATATTAAATTTTTGATTATACTATTGGTATTGGAGGATGAGTGTCATTCATTAGATTCAAACATGGTGCTAACAAAGGTCGGCATACATTATTATTAATAATAAATGAAATCTTATATTCTAATAACACACTGTGATTTTCAACATACTTCCTATGTGGATAAAATTTTATTTTCACCACAATTTGTGACATGGGAAAGGCAAATATTTATATATTTTTAAAATTAGAAAACTGTTTCCCAACCTAGAGTCAATGATTTGCCCGTGGTCCTATGTTGGTAATTATTAAAAACAGAATTGGAACATAAGTGTTTGATAACCCAGTACTGAAAGAAGATACTCCACCAGTGCATTCTACAGTCTAATTCATACCATATGACACCAAAAGTGAACTCTTGCTTGACTTTTTCCTGAAGAGAATCTGAACTGGGTCTCAACCCAGGCAAATTTTCCTATGTTCCTTCTCTGCAATCTAACTTCCCCATGCTTGATAAAATTTATGTGGCTGCCTTCTGTGTTAAACATGCTGTTTTTCCTTCTGCTCTCTTGGCTCATCCCTGTCCTAGCTGACATCTACCCGAGACTTCTTTGCTGGCACCCTAACTTTTCCGTGATTACTTCAATCCTATTATGACTCAAACAGTGGAACAGACTATGAAACTTGAATTATAGTCTCTTTCTCCATGCTTAGTGGGTTTACTCTAACTTTGGTTCTCCATTATTAATAGACTCCCTTTTCCTAACCTAAATTTTTCATTCTATTTTGACAATTTTTTTTACCAATTTCAAGACTAACATAGGTTATTATGAAAATACAGCAAAATGACATACAAGTACAAAGAATAAAATATAAATTACAACACTCCTACTAAAACAAGATGAGTAAAACATGATTGCTTGATTACTTGGGTTCTTTTTTAATTAAATGCTTAGTTAACAATTTAAAATTCTTTCTTGTTATTAGTGAGGAGAGTCAAGTCTACAAATTTTACTCCAAGTACAACTTTAGCCAGATTCCATCATCTAGGGGGAGAGAGGAACACTATGAATTCAGAGAGGCAGCATGACAGAGCATATAGGGGCTTGTCAGCCATTGTGAAAATGTTGCCTTTTACTGGAGTGAAAGACAGGGTAACTATAGAGTTTCAGGCAGAGCAGTAGCATAATTTAACTTAAAAGACCAATTACATTAGAAAGTTAAAATGCCAGAGAAGTAAAAAGAAGTCTAAGAAAATTAATAAGCAATTTAGCCTTTCTGCCCATAATAATGAACCCTGTGATTTCGCAGAAACATGTTTTATTCTAATTGTAATAACCAAAGTCTAAAAAACATTAAATATTAGTTATTACATTTTCATGTGATCCTAATGTTTAAAATTTATAATATGTAGACTATTGAATCTTACCTAATGAGTACTCAATAAACACCTGTTAGATTAAAAAAGAGGAAAGGAAGAGAAGGAATGAGATGGAAGCGGGGGAGGGGAAGGGAGAAGATGGAAAAGGTAAGGAGGGGACAAGAAAATCCCTTCGTACACCTACCACCACAAATAGGGAAATCCTTCTACCACTCAGGACAAAAAATTAGGCCAACACATCTACTAACTAATCTCTTAATATATAGGAAATACGTAATACGACAAGCCTACAATTTAAAGACAAAGAACGTAAAAGCTTTTTATTTCTTAAATCTGCTCTTAAAATCTTACTGAAGTTGTGTCTGTTCTTACCTATAAAATACTTGCTTGCCCCACTTTTCTCAGGAATATGGATCTTTTTTGAAGTCCTATTCCTCGCCCCATCCCTCCATGTACACACACCGAGGGGAAGACAAATTCTCTGTGAAAAACTAAGCCAGCGCAAGAGGATGAACACGGAGCTGAGTTTCTTCCCTTCATCAGCGCAGAACAACAAATAAAGTGCTCATTGGCACAATTGGGGTTGGTTTTGTAATACGCACTTTAAACAGCATTGATTTTTATATTGATGATTGTTTCGTTAAAGGATTTATTATAAAGAGTTATCTTACGCATTTACGAAATGAAATGCGACCACCTTCTCTGTCACTGAATTCAGCTGCTCACAGTATCGCTGGGTATGAACTGGGGTGGTAAGTTTGCTTTTCCCACGGGAAGCGAATGTACTTCCAGCCCAACTGGCTTCTAAGTCTTTATGATCTAAAAGCACCAAAAAGAGAACAGAGATACTGGAACAGAGG
This sequence comes from Martes martes, assembly GCF_963455335.1. Taxonomy (NCBI): domain Eukaryota; kingdom Metazoa; phylum Chordata; class Mammalia; order Carnivora; family Mustelidae; genus Martes; species Martes martes. The sequence continues at coordinate 34,181,544 of NC_137892.1, read as the reverse complement.
TTACAGCTGGAAGGTCTCTTTGTGGGGATCCCCATGTATCCTTTTGTAATGGCTTACACCTCAAATGTATTCCATCTCCTCGTCCTTTTCATTTTCTGATGCAAATTCCACCCAGAGCCTCAACACCAAACCGTGTTCTCCCAGCCTTTCCAATCAACAACAGATAACAGATCGAGCAGTAACAATTCATCCGACAGTTTTGTGATGAACGTGTGAGACACAATCAGATACAGATTGCTCTGACATCACCGCATTGACTTCCCTGCAATTCTAACCATAAAATCCTCCTTTTGTGGGTTAGGTAGGCAGTTAGGATTTAAGTCTCTGGCCCATAGCTTTATTTGTGATTTCTTTCTTTCTTTCTACACAGAAGACTGACTTGATTAGTAAGACTAGGGCAGGCACAATATAATTTACTGTCATCATATAATGCACACTTATAAGAGAATATAAATTACTGAATCTTTTGTAGACTAATGTTATATTTTCCATTTCCTTAAATTCGATTATCCTCAGCTAGCCAGATTTATCCTGATTATACTCTGGTAAAACCATCTGCACTCCTGACTGTCCACATACCTCCTGGAATTTTCACTCAGGGTCCCAAAGAAAGATAACATTAATTTTGGTCTCTGCCATGAAAGCATCTCAAATTTTTATAAATATAGACTAAATAAAGAGCTTGTCATTTCTCTATAAGGGTAAGTTAAATCATCTTTTTTTTTTTTTTCCATTATGAGAGTTCTCACAGGGACTACCAGAGAGGGCCGATGTGTGGGAATTAGTTGGCTGCTGTCTTTATTATGGGGGATTGGTAGCAGGGTGTCCTCATAACCAAAACAATAATATGAAATGAACAACTCAGAGGGACCCAAGTACTTATCAGAATTGGCTTACTCCATGAGAAGAAACTTACAGTAAATTATAAATTGGATCTAAGATAAGATTCAAATAATATGAAAGTTGCTAAGAATACTACTTGCCAAGGACAGGTTTGGGCATGGTGCTGTTAGGCACGATCACGCCCCTGGGCTGTGGAGCTGAGGAACTTGGCCTCAAACTACAACACACTCAAGGCATTCTCAGGAGCTAAGCCTTCTAATGCCATTGGAGTAACTCCAAGAAAGAAAACCCCATGAAAAGGGACCTTCTCTGTCTTGTTCACTGCCAGAATGCATCAGCAAATCTGGCTTTTTAAAGAACAAGTTTCCAAATACTAAATGATTACCTTCTGATTAGTCCATGTATAGATACAGGTGTGCATCCCCCAAATGGTCTCCTACCACCCTACCCCATTCCTAGGAGGGATGCTTCAGTGGGGGGTATCACCTGGCAGAGAAGAGCACCTCTCCCATCACTAGTATCAGTTATGATTAGTATTTAAGTGATACCGGCTGCTGAGTGTTCTAGAAATCCCCCCCTCATCCACTGTTCTGGGTATCTCCAGGGCACAGAGCAAGGTCTGCCACATAGCAGCTACTTAGTAGGTTTTTCTGAGTAAATTAATGGACCAATGACCTGTTTATTTTCCTTATCTCATCATACCTTATACATTTTCCCAGAAACATTACCTATTGCTAGTTCAACCCAATAAATACCAAATACCCACTTTGGTAGTATCCACATTTCTAATGCCATTCATCAAGGCAAACCCTGACTGAGAACCTACTATGTGGCAGAATTCCTTCTGGGCCCCAAAGAGACACTCCCCTCCCCCAGGAGGCTGAGTTGGAGAAGTGTTTGGATTTTTTTCCCAAAAACACAGATCCCATAAATAATTCACAAATAGGAAAGAAAAGGAAATGCCAAAGTGATTAAATGACTCACACGTGTGCTACTATTCTTCAGGCTTAGCTTGACTTCTTTTTGGCTTTGGCCATAGGGTCTGAAAGTTATTTTTATGAGCAGCTAAAGACATAAAAATAGGTGCAACCATATGACGGGTTGCATAAGCTTGAGGGGACCTCTAAACAGACATAAAATCCAAACCCCGAGTAACTTATACTATCGCCTACCTACTATGTGCCAAACCCTGTGCCAAGACATATACACACAGCCTTTCATTTAGTATCCAGAACAATTCCATGAGCAAATACTAGTCTCTATCCCATTTTAGAGGTGACATAACTAAGTTGTGAAGGGGTTAAGTAACCTGTCCAGAGGTACACAGCTGACCATTGGCAAGGACAAAGGTAATCTCTGGTCTTTCACGGCCTCTAGAGTTCAGCTAATAAGCACTACGCCATCTGCCTTATACGGATGTAAATCTAGCATGCTTAACATCTCTAAGATTACAAATTTTATGCTAGAAGATGCAATACTTTAACAAGAACGGTCTTTGTACTTTTTTGTCTGCTTGAAGTTTTCTTCCCATTTCATGAATTAGTGTAAGTTGTTGTGACAACACTCATCGGCCTTTTCCTTCCTCTCTGCGTTTATCATACTCTTCTCTTGACTCCCTCATTCAGTCTGGTGAAACTCCCGCTAGTGACTGAATCCCAGATGGGCAAGGGTCTGGCTGGCCACATTTCAAGTGAGCATGATTTACCTGTGAAAGCTCTTCATCCATTCAGCACCTTCCCTGTTCTCCCGGTGCCCTTGACGACCGGTCTGTCACAGATCCTCTGTGTGTCCATTCACTGACCCTGCCCGTGGAGCTTGACTCATAATCTCTTCTTCTACACATCTAAAAATGACCTATTCCTCAACTTTCCTGAAAGATACAGAGTTGTCTCTCTTCTTTGACTCTGAACTTTCACGGACGACACTTCAGAGAGGATTGGGGTATTTTCAATTCCCTGCTTTTCCAATATCCAAAATACCTCAAGACTTTGCCACGCTCTGTGATAAGCCAGCATGGGATTACGTACCACACAGCATTGTGTCCTTCAGAGTGCCCAGCCCAGCATTTTGTACATGGTAAGGACATTAATAAGAGCACAAACAAATGAATGGATAGTTGGCTGGTGGAATGAACAGACTATAGAAGAGCTGGCATAGGGCAGAGGTAAAACAATCTAATTTAAGAGGCACCACTTGCATTTCTTTCCTTCTGGACAGAGTGCCTAAGGAATATTTGTCCATTAAGACTACCTGCGTTACTTATTTGGTTTATCATATCATTACTATATTAGTTTCAATATATGAGACACCTGCTATGTATCAGACATTAACGAATACTTTTATAATTTTTAATTAAATAGTCCCCAAAATATGGAAGGTAAATAAGTATTAGTATCTCCCCTTTTTACAGTTTAGTAAAGGGAAGTTGGCAAATTCAGAGAGGTTAGGTAACTATGGATGATCTCTTAGGGAATAAGAGAGATGGCTTTGATCCAATGTCACTTTAATTTCAAATAGGAGACTTCACTTTCTCCACTCTACCACACTACCTCATTGAGAGTGTCTCATAAAAACATTCCTCTTAACACCTGCAGGTGGTTTCAGGCGATAGGGAGCTAGCATATTGTCTTTCATCTACCACCACAGACTTGTTGACAAAAGCATCAAGTTATCTCCAGGCAGAAGGAATGACCTCCTATGAACAGAATTCAGGGTAGGTGCATTTTGATGTGAGAAAGGGATGTTTCAGAAGATTTAAATAGGTATCTTCCCAGATTAACAGGGAAATGATTATATAGTTCAGGGCCCTAAATGACCAAAAAGTAAGGTGATAACACCCAATGGCCAGAACAGAACCAGAAGCCAAAAGAAGGAACTAATAGAATAAGGAGAGGAAGCATGGGTGCTGAAAACAGGCTTTCCTACTTCACAAGGGTGAAGGGTCAATTTCCCAATTCTCTCCTTTCCCCAACTCTGGCTCTGATTATAGGGATGGTACTATTATTGCAAAAAGACTAACAAAGTGTGAGAAGATAAGAGAAGTAGGACAGATTCTACTCTGAAATACCAGCTAGCGATGGATGAGGGCAGCTCATCATTAAATTCAAGTCAAGCCAGAGATGTACTTTCAAAAACTAAAAGCATGCCCAGCTTGATAAAGGAATAGGGGATAAGGAATGCAAGCATCCTTAGGCATCAAAAAGCAAAGATGACTTGGTGGTCATTGGTACTTTCAGATTGGAATTCATGGATTGGGAAAAAAAAAAAAAAACCTGAAATGGAAATAGCAGTCAAGTGCAAAAGTAGGCACCAGCCCAAGGGAAATATTCTTATTTCAGATTCAAAAATCACCATAATGAGCCATCTATGCATGACTTGCTAAGTCTTTAGCTGAAGTACTTATTGAAAAAGGTTCTCAGCCTCTCTCCCTCTGCCTACAGAATACATCTTTAAGGCAGAACATTTCCACCTTAGGTGGGTGGAGAACCTTGAGAAACTTAAATGTGCAGCCTTCTTGGATATGAACTTAGGAATGTGCCCAATATCGCTTTCAGGGAGTGGCCTTCCTATTTTTGTAAAAATCTTGTTTTTCTCTTTAACTGCTTTTCTCAAACTACACAATCTGAATTAATAAAAGTCCCATATATGATGACAGAAGTTAGCTAGACTTAGTATGGTGACCATTTCAGAATACATATAAATATCAAATGATTATGTCATACCAAAATGTCCCTTTTAACTATAAGCATAGCTACCCACCCTGACCTGATACAGCAAAAGCTATGAATCCAGCCTGATGCCTTCGGATTCCTTTGACCTCTTCTGTGTGCCTTCACGCTGGTTTTGTTGTGCTGTTGCTTTCTGTGGCCTCATCAATGGCTTTCTTTTGGGGACCCCCCTCAGGCTTTTGAGAGGCACACACAGAGAACCAGGCATGCCTGGGAGTTTGCATTCTCCCAAGGGTAGTCCTAACCCAGTGACAGACGATGTAGGACAATCAGAGTTCAGCTTTCTGCACTCTGGTCAAGGGATCCCCATCTTCCATAAACTTGACCTGAAGTCACACCTTAGTCTCTTCTTCTCTTAGAGTGCTTTTCCCCCCACTTTCTTCCAGCTTCTCGTGGGAGCACTTCCTTAATAAATTACTTGTTCATGAATTCTCATCTCAGTTAGCCTCTAGGAAACCTGACCTAAGACATTAGCCAAATAAAGTCTCGCTTGCATGTTTTGGGTAAGACTGCAAAGAAGGCCGTGACAGGCATAGGAAAAGCCCCCAGCATGTTCTTGGGAAATGGTTCAATAGCTTCTGAGTCTCAGTCAGTGCTCCTCTCCTCAGCACATGTCTGTGTTACTTACACATAGTGGCCTGGTATCTTTTGTGTGTCTTTCCTGGCATCTAGCTATCCCATTCCCCTCACTGCAGACAGCCTTCCCCAACTTCAGGCAGCCATGTTCAAGGACACTCAAGTTAGAAGCAGAAGACTGGTTACCTAGGTGTACCCTTTCAGGCGGGGTACACACAAGCAAACATGCACATCCTGTTAAGTTGTAGGTGCACATGTGAATGAAGCTGAGGGGGAGCAGAAAAAAAGCCATTTGTGAAACACAGATAAAAGATTTATGTATTTATTTTAGAGAGAGGGAACAAGCAAGAGTGGAGGGGGGAGCAGTGGGAGAGAATCTTCAAGCAGACTCCCTGCTGAACTGTGGAGCCTGCCTCAGGGCTGGATCCCATGACCCAGGAGATCGCAACCTGAGCCAAAACCAAGAGCTGGACCCTCAACTGAATGAGCCACCCAGGCACCCCTACTGTAAATATTTTTAACTTGAAAGTACGCTAGTAATTATATATACCGAAAATTTGTATGCATAAAGAACGATGTAGGCATGCCAACTTAAAACTGTTAGTGACCTTTCACATAGGTGTGACTACTTTATATTCTAGAACGGATCACTAAGAAATAATCCATTTTGCCCTAGATGTGTGTGTGGCAGGGAAGAGAGCAAGAGGCAAAATGAATTGTGGCCTTTTCTTTCCACCTTACTATAGCGTGAGTGAATATTTATGTTTCTTGGATCTGCCTTAAACTTTGCAGTACAGATAATCACCGAGACCGCTCAGACCCTGTCCCCCAATCCTTCCCCTTTCTCGTCTGTCAGAGGATGTAACATACTGACCATTATTCACATGAACCCTATGGCCATGGTTCTCAAACATTTTAGCCCATAGTAACCCCACAACCCAATATACCACCACACAGGCTCGGACGTACTAAACATAAACACAATCAAAACATTTTGTGAAATATTTGTTCTTCTTACCTGTGACGCACTCTATTTTCCAATGTTTTCTGTTATAAATGAATCTATTTCATTTTTAAATGCCAGCAGCAACCAACTAAATTGATTTCAGGGCTCATTAGTGGGTTACAACCAGTGCCTTGGGACATTAAGGATTTGCATCCAAATGCTAATATTACTAGAAGAGTTGCCCTATAAGTTATTATCACCTGCTAACACCTTGTTGTGCATCAGCTCATTATTCATTTAACAGATGTGTTTTGAGCACCTGATTCATTCAGGGCATTGTTCTGGAAGCCAGGAAGGGTACAAGGGAGTAAGCCACCCTCACCTTTAAAAGCTGACTATCAGGGTCCTTAGTTGCAAGCAATAGGAGCCTATTCTGGCTGATACATATAGTCTATATACAACCATATACATATATATATGAAATTATATTATATCAGCCTATATATAATGATAGGAACTACCTATTATATATAGAATATAGTTATAAATATAACTATAAAGAGTTTTATGATTAGATAGATAGCTAGACAGATACAGATAGATAGATATAGATGGATAGTTAGCTGTCTTTCCCAGGTCTATCAAAAGAGACGGAGAATCAGGTAGAGAGTTGCATGGCCAAAGCCACAGTCATAGGCACATTCTCGAAGTGGTCCACAACTGCCCCTGCTGGCATTTCAAGCTGCACTGTAGAGAGCCAATACTCTGAGCCAGCCCAGGTCCCACTGTCATTGTTCCGCGAGAGTCCAGGTATTGAATGGTAGCTCTCCCTGGTCCGAGGTGGAGTCTCTTATCCCTGTTTTTCTGAAACACCAGCTCTTGAATTAAAGTCTGCAATGATTATACCTGTTTGAACTTGGACCATGTACCTTTGCATGGTGACTGAGCTTAGAGTCTGGAATCAGACTCCTGGAGTTCAAATCTTGGCTCTTGCAATTACTTGCTGTGTGACCATGAGCAATTTACTTTTTCTCTGTGTGCTTTAGTTTCCTGAAATGCATCAATTTGATAATAGTGCCTACTTCACAAGATTATTGAGGATTGAGTGAGTTACTGTGTGTCAAATGCTTAGAAGTGATGATGTCTATTACTCTGAGCAATTAGAGAAGGAAATATCTGGACCTTTCAGATTTTATTATGGGAGACAGGCTCTCAGCACCCAATCAAGACTCAAAAGATGGGGAAATTTCCAAACCACATGATGGTGGGCATAAAAGAATGACCAATGTCCATTATATAACCCGATAGACTGGTTTGAAAGATGAGTCAAGTGATGCTCTTGTGGGTCAGGGCTCTGAGGGGCTGAAACTCAGAATGGGATGAAGAGCAAAGGCTCTGAAAAGGTCTGCAGCTTTGGGGGCTCTGGACTGGAGAAGCCCAACTGTCAGCAATCTTGAAAAGAAAGACTCTAGGGGAAAGAAAAAGTGGAGATAGAAGGAGGGATAAATGCCAAAGGCTTCCTCACTTGACAGTTTTGCCGTGAGTTACCCCCTGTTCCTTTTCATCTGAGATAATATGACATTCTGGAGTAGCAGTCTCCAAACATTTTTGGTCATACATCTCCTAAAAGAATTTCCCCAACTATCTGAGCCCCACAGATTTTTAACATCTAGAATTTTTATCATAAAATTAAATAGTTAAGAAGTTTGTGATTTCTGGCATATAATATGCATGTTTTAAATTTATTTCCCTCAAAACCTTGAAGTCTTGGATTTAGCTTTTTTAATTTATAGAAATTGTCATTAGGGGGAAAATGACAAAGTTCTCAGTTTCAAATCAGTTGGGGAAAACAGATTTAATTTTTGTCAGAAAAAAAAATCTGGCATGGTATTTGAATTGAAATGCATGTATTAATCTGTGTTCTTTGTTAACCATCTGACTTCTGAATCTCAGTCCTGAAAAAGATAATGGAAACAAGGATCCTTAAGTTTGGAACTTGATGAAATAATGTGATTCTGCCTTAAGACTTATCTAACAGAAGCCCTTTCCCACCCCCCCCCAAACAAACACACACACACACACACACACACACACACACACACACACACACACAATGCTCCCTATGAGTTGTGAAGTCTCCAATTATTCCCTGTGGCACCTTGATGGTTAATCCTGACAATCCATCACAGCCAAATTTAGGGTGAGTGAAGTGAAAGGAAGGTAACTGTAAAAGGGGAGATGGGAAGAGAGAACCTGTAGACCACAGACACATTCTTAGGCAGCCCATTCAAGAAAGAATACTTTTAGAAGTTAAGGAATGGAAGTTTATTCCTTAAACGATACCAGCTTATATACTCACTGGAAAATGTTCACGTACCTCCTGGTGTATGTGTGTCCCAGTTTACTTTTTTATAAAGATTTCATTTTTTTTTATTTATTTGAAAGAGAGAGAATGAGAAAGAGAGAGTGTGTGTGTGCATGAGAAGGGGAGGGTCAGACAGAGAAGCAGAGTCCCCGCTGAGCAAGGAGACTGATGCAGGACTCGATCCTGAGACTCAAGGATCATGACCTGAGCCGAAGGCAGTCACTTAACCAACTGAGCCACCCAGGCACCCCTGTGTGTCCCAGTTTAACACACACACACACACACACACACACACACACACACACACCCCTATCCTGGAGCAATATCTAACATGGCACTCTTTAAATCATTATACATCTACTTTCCATTAGGATAAATATAATAAATGTCTATGTTTCTATCTAGATTTAGAGTCAACCAGGGCCAATATGGTAGAATGGTTAACACTCTTCCCCCCAGCCCTTCCCCAATAAAAGGAAAAGGATCATTTAGTAAATGGAAATAATATTTTAGATGATACATTTATTCCTACTGTCTTTGCAAGTAGAATAACACCATCACGTGCTCAACATTAAACCAATCACAGGCAAAAGGAATGGGATTGTCATGAGTGACTCATACAGATCCTGATATATTCCTCAGCTAGGGTCAGCACATCCGTCCTGAGGTACACACTGAAACAGATGAGATTTCCCTTTACAAGGAAGAGAAGGAAAGGACTACTGGGTTGACGAACAGGTAGCCAGCTGTGAAAGCTTAAATTTTTATGGGGTCCTACAATGCCTTTGGTTCCAAATTAATCTTGGCAAAATATTGCACTTGTAAAATGATATGAATATTTTATAAAGTGCTATGTCTTTTGGAGCAAGTATACAATCCAAAACGAGGCAAACTTGAAGAGAGTAAGGGATTTTGCGACAGCTTTTTAAAGAAGAAAGCCAATGGATTGAGGGGGGAAGGAGTCCTTAGTCCTCCACCTACCCCAATGGTCAGCCTCAGGGCCTCAGGAGCCAACACCAGCAAACCACACCTGCAGAGGTCTGGCTTCCGGTCAAGGACCTTTCCTCACCACATGCTCTAAGGAGCTTGTGCTCACCACACATATTTAGATGCTTTTAAGCTAGATACCCTGATTGCTGTCAAACTGATTTAAAAAAAAAAAAATCTTTCTTTTTCTTAACATGTGCGTGACTGACGCAGAATTCTATAGGAAATAAGAAATCTGCACAGCAGTGTTCACACATTTTCAGGGCTGGCAAAATCCTTAGGGAATTAATTCCGTGTACTGGAACTCCATTACTCAATTTGTCAAGGCATTTCCTGTGTGGCAAATAACATTTTCCACTCCCAGTCATTCACTTGCTCCTTGAGTGACTGGAAACTGAAGCTTTTAGGTAGACTTCAAGCTAAATAGGTGAGTGCGCGAGGGAGGGAGGGAGGGAAGGAAGGGAAGGGGAGAGAGGGGGAGGGAGGGAGGGAGGGATGGAAAGAAGGAAGGAACGAAGGAAGAAAAACCTACTAAATGCAAAGAACCTAACCGAATTCCTTTGAACTAAGCAAGTTTGGCCTTCCTCTCAAAAGGGGCAGATTATTTTTGCTTTTTCCTCTCCCTTCAGTTCCCTTGAATTTGTCTCAGGCAGTTGTCCAGCAATTGTAAAACTCCATGAAATGACTAAAACAGATTAAAGCTGAGACATGACAGACTGCTGGGGAGATTCACTTTGGGTGAGCACCACGGAAAACCTGAATAGCTCTGCAGGTCTCAGGAGCATGGAGGGGCGAGAGCAATGCCGTATGCAGGGCTCTGATTTAGCAAGACTATTGAGGGGTATGAAACAGAGGGGAAATAAAATATAAGACAACCAATTCAATACTAGGCCATTTAATACACAGCTCAAGATTTCTCTTTCAATGTTAGGTTTCCATAAAGACAAATGGCAAATTTTACTCTGTTACAAACTCCAAATGAGAAGAAATGGAGCCTCCCCACAGCCCTAATGATATAATGATTCCATTCTGAGTGGTAGATTTATTTTAATCCATAACCCCTCTCTTCCAACAACACTGAATATTATTAAAGATGTGTTTTGAGAAGACGTTTTCTGAAATTTTTTTTACACTTTTTACTAGGAAGAGTTTTATATAAACAACTAAGGGATTGTTTATATAAAGGGTTCCCTAGACTTGGTCTTCTGTCTAAAACATAAACCTTTATACTCTACCAAAGAGGTGATGGTGCCCTGTACAAAGGGCATAGTGACTGGAAGACCATTATGGACAGAGCTGAAGGATCCACAGTAAGCCACCAGCTCATTGTCAACACAGTAGTCATTTCCCACTCTTCCTTGTCAAGGGAACTCTGATCTGTTTCAGGATCACCTTAAGGGCACATACCCTGACCCCAAGTCTATGTAAATCTAAGTCACTCATGGCAATCCCACTCCTCTTGCTTATGACTGGTTCAGTCTTGAGCATGACGCAGTTCTGACCCCCTGGCAAGACAGGAAGCCACTGAGAGATCCCAGGAAAAGTTTCTCAATGGAAAAATCATGTCACAAGAAAGATGCAATCCATTTGTTCTTCTGGATATTGTTGTGACTGGACATGAGAGCCAGTATTTGTGCAGTCATCTGGCAACTATGTGGGGAACTAACTTGAACACAAAGCCAAGTCAGTGAGCGTGGCAGAAAAGAAGATGGAAAGAACTTGGATCCTTGATGATGGCACTCATCTGCTGAACTAAATCATCTAGGCACTGCCCTGTTTTGCCCCTTCTCATGTCCTTGTTATTGAAACCTTCCACAATTCTTTCATTCTTTTCTGTATAGGAGGTAAAGCCCAAATCTCCTCCCGAGTGTGAGCTAGACTCAGTCACTCACTTCTAGCAAAAAGAATAAAGCAGAAGTGACATTATACAACCTCAGAGACCATATCTTGAAAGACACTGTGGCTTCCTCTTCCCTCTCCCTCCCGAATTGCTCATGGTGGGTGAAGCTAGCTATCATGCCATGGGGATACACAAGCAGCCTAAGGCGAAGTACACCTGGTGAGGAACCAAGGTCACCAGCCAAAAGTTGGGGAGGTGCGCCATATTGGAAGCAGAACTTCCAGCCCCAGTCAGTCCTTGGGATTTGCAGTCTCTGCCTACCTCCTGACTCCAACTCTGAGCTAGAACAATCCAGTGAAGTAACCCCTGAATTCCCAAGTCACAGAAACTCTGAGACATTTTTCATTTTAACCCACTACGTATTAGGGAAATTGCTGCACAAAGGTAGATAGCAGAGACACTTTTTTTTTTTAGATTTAGTCTAACATTTTCAGACAAACGTGATTGATAAAATGATAAAATGTTCTAAAAGACTACATTCTAGAACCAGGGAGTTATAGGGTCTGCTGGTTCATTTCCCTTCTTAAAAAGACTGTATAATGGTATCTGAGCTAAATAGACATCTTTCTCCCAAGGCCTTCCAAAAATGGAGCTAACAGTTGCTCCTAGGGCCTTACTTTCACAACCATCTGGTGAGAGGCTAAAATCCCTCTGGTCATGATTAAACAATTGCATCTCGTTGTATGCTTAGAATCGAGTAGCTTTTCCAAACTGCCTTACAGAAAAAGTCGCCTGCATCATATTAACAGATAGCCTACCAAAAAAGGAAAGGGGGAAGTAGAGATTCAAAATATACACACAGCATATTAGAGACTCTAGGGAAGTCTTTCAGCACAGAAATCTGCTTAACTTTTGTTTAACCCAGAATTTTTCAAATTTAAGATGGCTAGAGACTGTCCCCTCCATGCTCCTTTCCCCCCAACAAAAATACCTGAATTTCTTGGGACATCAATATTCCTTAGAACCCAGGGAAACATGAGTGTGGATGAGAAACAGCACATCACAATACACTGAATGAATGTATTAACATGAATGATCAAAATAATCCGGCACTCTACTCAAAATATCATAGCCATCCTACAGAGACACAGCCACATCCACTATCTGAGTAATCCAAAGTATCTAAGTTTAGACTTGGATTTCAAGTCAGAAATGGTACAAGTCAAGAATTACCAATGCGCCATCAGTAGCAAAATAAGACTCATGCACATTTACTCAAAGATGAGTGCTTTTCTCCAGGAAGAATGGTTTCTTCTTCACCATTAAACAAACAACAACAACAAAAAACACTGCCCCCCACCTTTAATTTTTTTGTTTTAATATTTCAGGTGAATGTTTCCTCTCACATATTTGGTATAAGGGGAAAAAAACCTCTGACAGGGAATTCTGAAATCTTGCTATCTGGTCTTTAAGACCCCAAAATAGCATACCAGTGCTAACTAAAAGTCAAATAACTCACCGAGGTTGCAGCCAACACAGCCAAGGAAGCCAAACCCTCTTGACTGGCAGTGCCAGTCCCTGGATTCTATCCTTCTGTTAAGCCCCACAATGAAGTGAAGGAAACCCCACACTCATAACTAAGTAGGACGATCACACAGCAGTCAGCCCCAACCAGAGAAGGTCACATAAGGTAGATGGTTCTGCCCTGGGGCTGGACCAAATCTGACATGCCCAGAATACTGCTGACTTCTTAGTATTATAACATTTTTGCCTCTTTAGATCAAACCACCAGCCACTTAAGGTTTTAGCAGAAATGGGATTTATGGGAAGAAACATACGCAAGCAGGTATGTGAGGAGCCCCACCTTCCCCCTCCATCCCCATGGTTCTATCTTTGATTCCTGCTGCTTTACTGTGCCCACTGGAAAGGAGACTGCTTTTTAAACTCTGATTCAAGAGAAGACATGAATGCTTTTTCTTAGTTCCCTTAGTATGAATGAGATAGGCTATCATTTAGGAAAGTATTTGGTATCTAAAAAGGGATCCCCAAAGAAAATAAATCGAGTAATTGTGGCGCAATTTTTGAGTGGTCAAGTTTCAAAAGGACAGAATTCTGACACTAAAACTATGCACTGCCCCTAACAGCTGGTAAATCTATTTAGACTCCTTCCTGGTTTCTTCTATTAGCTATCCCCTTATGTGGTTAGCCCATTACCTATAAACATTCACTGGGAGAGAGTATTGCCATCTGAGTCAAGGACAAATGACTTCATTCCTTCTCACCCACACCCATCACCCTCAACTGTCCAAGCTCCATTTTTTTCTCTAATAAGAGAGATTCTCATCTACAGCTTCCCTAACTTCCCATATCCAACTGGTCTGCAAATCCATGAAGGGTATTGTTCAGTCCCAGAATTTTTAAGAGCTTAAGGGCACCTGCACCTTTCATGTTCCTTTGCTTGAGGGAAAGAAAGACATGGCATGGTAGGCTGCACTCATAAAGAGAGACCACAGCTACTAATCTAGAAACTAGGGAACACTTAGATGGATTCCAAAACCAGAGAGAGTCTATGAGAGGAGTCTACAGTACCCGAAAAGACCTCAGCTGCCTTCGCCGATCTTCCCCCTTCAGCCAGACGTGAGTGGCTCCAAGACTTTTCCTTGACACTCAGGTGAAAGAAGCTGTGCCTGCAGTTCTAGGATGGGAACCAGCCCGCGCTGCCTACTGCCTTAAGCAATGAGCTGCTTAGTATCTGATTTATGTGAAACCCAGTGGAGGTTTATCCCAGGTGGGACATTGTGTGAGTCATTGCAGGTGGCTGAGCAACCTGGAAACAATAAGATCGTCTTGGAAGGACAGAGAACCTCCTGGAGGAATAAGCAACAACTCCCAGAAGAGGGAGGCAGTAACTTTAGCCCAACTTACCTACACAACTTTGAGAGGCTGGAGAATAGATCACCCACACAGCCAGATGCTGCTTTGCTTGTGGGAGTTACTGTCCTCGAAGAACACATTCTGGATGGAGACCCAAAGCATGGTGAGGTGGGTGGTTAGGAGGAGCATGAGAGGGCCACCTAGAAAAGAAAGAATACTTATGTAGGTATTTTTGGGGGGGGTAGTTTTAGTAATTCTTTTTCTAGAAGAGAAATGTAGATATATGGCATTTTTTCCAAACTAATAATTTCCTAATATTTCTTCACTTTCCGCTTCCCTCCCTGACTCTCAGAGCCACCAGGCTGTGCTCATAACCACTTGGGAGGGAGGTGACAGCAGAAAGCAGAGATTAAAAAATATTATTCCAGCCAATCCCTAAACACAAAAAAGAAGAACTGTTTATTAAGCATAGAAAATAGGACCTTAAAAACACCCAGAGATCTCCATATCCTAGTATGGTTTGTACTTAGTAGAGAGCACCAAGGGACCTGGAGGTCCAGGAGCAAAAGAACAAGACCATCTAAACATTGACCCACAGAGACCAAGGACTGAGACCCAGAGGGGAGGATGGGCAATCCCAGCAGGGGAAGATTCTGCCCAACTACAGCCTTACCTCCTTCTACATTGCTGTACTTACTACCTATGTACTTTGAAATGTAGCTGTAAATCTTGGGGGATGATGGAATGAGGGAAAGTTAAATTTCTGCCATCTCAATGGAATAACATAAAAATTAATTGAAGGAAGGCGGGGGGGGGGGGGAATAAGCTCATACCTGGATTGAGGTAAGATTATTCCTGCAATGATTACATTAAAATATAGACCACAATTGTATTGTCCACCCCATATTCAAAAATTTAAAATATACATCTTAGAATAAGAAAATATAGTCCCCTTTCTATCATTTTAATGGTATGTTCCAGGCACATGTGACTAAGGGTCCGTATTAGTTTCCTGCAGCTGCCATAACAAAGGACCTCAAACTGGATGGCTTAACCAGCAGGAATTCACTCTCTGATAGTTCTAGAGGTTAGAAGTCAGAAATCAAGGGATCTTCAGGGCCATGCTCTCTCTGAAGGCTATAGGAGAGAATCCTTTCTTGTCTCTTCCTATTTTCTGGAGTTTGCTGGCAATCCTTGGTGCCCCATTGGTCATGAACACATCACGGTCATCCCTGCCTCATCTTTGTCTTCCACACAGTTCTCTCCCATGTCTGTCTCTGTGCTGCTTCTCATAAGGACACGAGTCATACTAGATGAAGGAGTGTGAGTGACCATCTTAACTAATTATATCTACAATTACCCTATTTCCAACTAAAGTCACATTTGGAGGTTCTGGGGATGACATGAATTTGGGGGCACTGTTTGACCCAGTACAACAGCCATCGCCATACTGCCTTCACAGCTGTGTCCCCAGTGCACGACTCTATATCCCCTTAATTCCCTGCAGAGACAGCAGAGACCAAGGGACAACGTTTGATAATTTTTCTACTCAAGGTGCATTTAAAAAATCACTGACATATAGCAAAGAAAGTAAAGTACAATCCTACTAGTCATGGATTCTTTCAAAGTCAGCAGCTCCAGGCCCATTCAGGTGTCTCCCTGACTAACCCATGAGCTGCTTCCATGGACAGGAACCAACTTATTCCAACCAATGGAAGAATTCTTAACTCTTTGGCCTTGGAAACTACACTTACATGAGCAACCCCCCCCCGCCCCGCCCCATTCTCAGAAGGAGAATGGTTTCTCCTTCCCTATGGTCCAGGGTCTACTTCCCTGTCATTTTCTATTCTAGGACCAATTTCTTTATAGGATAACTGGCAATAGTAATGCTCCTTCTGGAGAATAGTACCCTTCACCTTCAGAGGAGAATAGTCTTATTTAATTTTAATTATGGAAGAAAGTCTTACTATCATCCATGATGTAATTACAGCAGAGCTTAGAAGTTACACTCCAGTACATGGAGGTTTTCAGTTTTAAAGGACACCAAAAATTAAGAAGATTAACTTTATTTGGTTAACTTCACAAATCAATGTAGCCTCTAGGAGTCCAGATGTCCTATCTGTCTTTCTTACAGGAGTAATTCCCACAGTTAGCAGAATCCTACATGTGATAAGTGTGTTCAACCACAATTCAGTGAGGGGATGAATCAAGGAAAAATTGTGCAAGCCTTTTCAATGCTTTTTATGATCTCCTCCCCAGCATAAAGTAATGATCATTCCTACCCTCCTTTCCAAATACAAAGTTCCTGTACAAAGTTCTCAACATTTATTCCCTTCTCTACCACTCCCATCCCCTGCCGCGAAATCATCTATTACCCTGGGAACAAGTATCCAAGTAAGGTACAGCTAGCTTACTGCATACAGAGGAAAGAAACATTAACCATCCTCCCTCCCAAGAAAAGCAACAAAGTTTTAAGAGACATAGCTCTGGTTAAAGATAAAGCAACCACATAAACTACAAAATACAACTCTTGGGTAACTGAGTTTTCTATTTTCCAAACAAAGAAGTAATCTCTTTCCAGGTCTCTGGTTCTATCTAAAAATGTGTAAAGGGCACTTTTCAGGCTTCCCTACTTCCATCCTTGTGACCATCGGCCCCTCTTCCCGTCTTACCACGTAGCTCTCCATCTGGGTTGGCGCCAGCCTCTCACCCACACCACTGTGGGCTCAATGGGCCCCACCAGTCTGGGGCTCTAATTCACCTGCCGGTTTCAGATTTAGGTTGACCAAGGCTGACCTCTGACTTTTGACCTGCTTTTTGACTTCACAGTCCTCCCTTTTGAAATGTTCCCTGTACTGACTTCTGCACCCATTTCTGGCTGCCCTGTCTTGCTGGTGTAATCTAACCTCTGTATCTATCTTCCCCCTGCCTTTTGACTCCTCTCTGGCTCAGCTTTCCATCAGGGTTTCCCCTGGCCTTGTGTCTATCCAGCCCTTCTTAGATTACCAGTCACCCTGGCTGTAGTCTCTGAGCTCTTGTAGTAACACACTCCTCCCTGGCCATCCTCCCCAAGGGCGCCAGACTTTTGTCCCTCGCTATCCGCCTCACTGGATGCTCCACTTCTTCGTCCATAGTCCTCGCCTATGATACAAAGACCTCCACCAACAGATCCTTACATCCTCTCCCAGTTATCCTTCTGCTGCACAAGAGGGTAGTCATATGGGTCATCAGATTACTGAACACTCCTGCATAAGTATTTTATAAACCCACACTATCCAAAGCTACACAGTGAGATATTATTGCCAGGAACTGCGTCTGATTTTTGCCTTATTTTATAGATCATGCAGCTTTTAGTTCCATTTAAAAAATTAACCTTAGCATCCAGACAAGTGAAATTTGAACTTAAAATTTTTCAAACTTCACTTCCTCCTTGAGAAAGAACAGTATAAGAACATTGGTTCTGTAAGAAGATGGCCTTGTTGGAGTCTTAAATCTGCCACTTACTCTACGTATGTCTTCTAGAGAAAATTACCTAACCTAGGCCTCATTTTTTTCATGCACCAATTGGGAAGGATACTATTTCTAACCTCAAAGGCCTATGGTAAGGATGAAATGCCTTCAAACATGTAAAGGGCTTAGTACAGAACTTAGAGCATCAAAAGCCTTCCAGGAATACTCGCTACCATTATTGTTGTTCCTGACCGAAGACTCGGTCTACCGCAGTCAGCATCCCGCAGAACATACTCTCAGAACCTTCAAACAAAACAATTAAGAAAGATGATGGCATCTCTGTAACAAATAGAAAGAGTCCTCACTGGGGGGAAAAGAGAGGAGCTCCACTGTTAATGCTGGAAAAGCAGTTTGGATTAGTGCATCCCTAGAGAGGCTCTGATCTTACTATTTTACTCATAATCTAACTAAGAGACACTCCCAGATTTTTATTTTTGTCAACAGTACCCAGAAATCACCCCTCTCCTTGCAACTACTTTTATTCCTCACAAAGAGACCACAGATCTCTGGCCCCCAATGCAGAATACCACCTAGCAAACAAACCAAATTCCTGACCAAGACCGATGGCTTCTCAGAGCACAACTTTGACACATTCAATAGGTCAAAGGGGGCAGAGACTTTGGCCTTGTCCCCTTTGGAATGATGGGCGAAAATCTGAGATGCTCCCATTTCTTATGCAGACATGGACGTCATAACCAAAGTACCAATTTCCTTTTAAAGGTATTTTACAACAATCAGCATTTTCCTCAGATATTATAGTCAATCCTCGTTATTTGTGGATTTGCCTACTTGCTAAAATTTATCTGTAGGCCCCAAGTCAATACCCGCAGCACTTTTGTGGTCATTAGTGAGGATGCACAGAGTGCAAAAAATTTGGGTTGCCCCATGTGCAAGTTCCCAGCTAAGGTCAAACCAGGCAATGTTCTACCTTCTGTTTCAGCTCTCACACTGTAAGGAAGTAACTTTTCGTGATCTGTTTAGTGTACCTTTTTCACAGTTTTGTGCTTTCTGTTGATGATTTTGCTGTTTAAAAGGGCCCAAGAGTAGTATCAAAATGCTGTCTAGTGTTTCTGGGTGCGAGTAGGCTGTGATGTGCTTTACAGAGAAAATAAATGTGTTAGATAAGCTTCTCTCAGGCATAAGTTAGAGTGTTACTGGCCATGAGTTCGAAGTTACTGAATCAACAGTTTATTAAATAAGATGTCTTTATACAGAAGCATACATAGAACAAGGCTATCTACTGATCAGTTGATAAAATGCTGTGACCAGCGGTTTGCAGGAACCTAATCATCTATTTTCCTTCAGGGCAATGGTTCATTATTCACTAATTCAGTGGATGCAACAACTTTATAAAAACACAACTCGGGGCGCCAGGGTGGCTCAGTGGGTTAAGCCTCTACCTTTGGCTCAGGTCATGATCCCAGGGTCCTGGGATCAAGCCCCGCATTGGGCTCTCTGTTCAGCGGGGAGCCTGCTTCCCCCTCTCTCTCTGCCTGCCTCTCTGCCTACTTGTGATCGCTGTCTGTCAAATAAATGGATAAAGTCTTTAAAAAGAAAAAAAAAACACAACTACAATGTGTGCAACACAGAATATAATGGCCACCGTGGAAATCAACCATATATCCAAGTCCGAATTCATTCATTCCAAGAATTTCCATTGCACACCGCTCTGCAAGCACTGTATACTAGTTTTTCATAATGAAGCTATTCCACCGAAGGAAATATACTTTTTACACAAATTGAAAAATTGATTTCAGGCATCTAGCCTTTTGTGATAAAGCTGTCTAATATACCTCACCTGAAAGAGGACTGTGAGATACCAAACCCAGAATCAGTTAAAGGATGGGGGTCAAAGAAAAAATAAAACAAAAAAAAAATTGAAATACTGTTCCCTCCCTTTTCTACTTCCTGATTTGAATGTCATACCCTCCAGCCCCTCAGCTCCCCCAGGTAGCTGCCATCCTCTCCCTGCTGTCCTAAGCTGGGGCAGGCATGAGGATCTGTCTATATATAGATTATAGAGCATCTCTTTGTGTATCTCCCCATGTTCTAGCCTCACAAGAAAAGAACTCAGGAGACCTATAGCTCCCTTCCCTTACAACTTACAGAAGACTTGGAGGGAAGAACAAAAACAAGGATGACTCTCCCTATCACCCACCATCAGCAACTCCATCACAGGATGGGCCCTGGCTCTGAGAGAGAGAGAAAAGGCAAATGACCTAGTGCAAAGATTGGGAGTACTTAAGACCACCTTGGCTTTTGATACCTTGTGCAAGGTGGGGGGTGGGGGTGGGGGAGGGGGTCCTGAAGACGATCTCCAGCACCAACTTCCAGTTTGCATTCCCCAAGACTAACCTCAGGTTCAGTACTTTGCTAGAAGACTCTGAGAACTCAGCAAGAGCATTATACTTGTGTTCATAGTTTATTCTCGTGAAAGTCTATAAGTCAACAAGTGGCCCAGGAGAGAGGTAGACAGGGCAGTGGTCAAGAGTTCCAGGCATGAGTGCCCAATAGTCCTCTCCCAGTGGAGTTGTGAAGATAGCACCTATTTCTCCCAGCAATCACATCTGATGATATAGAGAGCACGGAGAATCACCAGCGAGGGAAGCTTACCCAATGTACACTACCATGTACATTTATGTTTTATGAAATGAGACTTTTGTGGGGGGTAAGGAACAAATGGATCCTGCCTCAAGGTTGCTGCTGGGGAAAATCGGAATTACTATGGGATCCTGGCAACCTCTGGGTTACAAACAAATAAATAGGCATCAAACTTCCCTTTTCCAAAGCAACTGCAAATTGTGGAGGACAAAAATCACCAAAAATCATCTGGGAAGTATCAGGCTTGTTTTCTGGTTGTTTAATTACCTGGTTATAATCAAGAGTTTAATACCTGGAGTGAAAGCTCAAAATCATACCTTTTTGTACTAGTTTGCAACAGAAATTTATTTCCTCACAATTCTGGAGGCCAAAAGTCCAAGATTAAGGTGTCAGCAGGGTTGGTTTCTTCTGAGGCCTCTCTCCTTAACTTGCAGATGGTGACCTTCCCCCTGTGTCTTCACATGGTCTTCGCACTATGTCTGTGTCCTAATCTCCTTTTCTCATAAGGACAACAGTCACATTGGATTGAGGCCCACTGTAATGACCTCATTTTAAATTAATTACCTCTTTAAAGACGCACTCTCCAAATACAGTCACCCTCTGATGTATTGGGGGCTAGGATTTCAGCATCTGAATTTGGTGGTGGAGGGTACAATTCAGACCATAACACTCTTTTCATTTAATGAATATAAAGCTGGTATTAGAATTTTATGACAAGACATCTAGGAATGGGATTAATAGCTGAAAGCCTTAATGATTCTGACCTGGAGCATGGGATACATGTCTCAAAAGTAATTTAAGAGGTTGACCTAAGAGAATACAAGCAATGGAAAGTAAATCTTTAAATTCTGTTATTGTCTACATAGATTCTATCCTACTTAGTTATATCTTCCTTCCTAAACATATTTAACTTTTACATGAACTCAATAATACGCTCCCTACTGATTAAGCTCCACCATGTATGGGATTTGACTCTTGGTACATGCAGTCCAACATTTTGTAGACTAACAAAACTAATTTTTCTCTTGTTTTGTCTTCATGTTAAGAGTACCTGTCTCACAAACCATAAGAGACTCTTAATCTCACAAAACAAACTGAGGTTGCCAGGGGGAGGGGGATAGGGAGAGGGTGGTGGGGCTATGGACATTGGGGAGGGTATGTGCTATGGTGAGTGCTGTGAAGTGTGTAAACGTGGCGATTCACAGACCTGTACCCTTGGGGCTAATAATATATATTATATATTATATAAACATATAATATATTATATGTTTATAAAAAATTTTTTTTAAATTATAAAAAAAAGAGTACCTGTCTCAGGGATCAATTCCATAAGGCATTATCATATTCTCATAAAAATCATTTTATTAACCTAGCCTCACTACAGACATTTTCTTTATTTTCTTATTGTAATCATCTTAGGAAAAACTGCCAGTATTTGACAGTTATTTGTTAATAACATTTTAATTCTGATGCTTACCATAAAAGGTTTAATATCATTTAGTATTTTTTATTGAGAATGACATCAGATAACACTAAAATAAAAATGATTCATACTTGCTTCAATTGTGGGCACTCTGAGTTTTCTCACTTAAAAAAAGTCTCATGAGATTTGCATTCCCATCTGATAAGTGAGAGTCATGATCACATGTGATGGAGTTATTACTCAGATCCCTGATGCTGGTTAAAAACAGTCTCTAAAATAGGCTCTGTTGCTTTTCCTGGTGTCTTGGCTGCATTGTACTACATCTGCAACTCTGCAGGTGCCTTTTATTCATGGCAGAGCTGTTCTTCTATCAAATAACAGCAAGTGAGCATGTTCCACTTTCTGTACAGCTTTGACAACTGGTTCCCCTTTTCCATCTCCATTCTGTCCCCTGGTGAATTCAATACCACATTAATAAAGCACCCTACGATTGCTCACTCTTCAACAATAATCCCAGCTAACAGCTGTGACTATATACTAGGATTCAGTTATGCTTCTTTTTGCGAATACATTCTGCTGCCTAAAACATTCTCTTCCAGTCCACAACATCAAAGGTCACTTGATTAGGAGGACTTCCAAATTGGTATTTTCAGCAATGATGTCTATGAGTTCCAAACCTGTTTCTTCAAGCCCATACTCAGATTCAACAAGAACAAAACTCAGCTTTCAAGGAGTTCACCTCCCCTGCCATTTCTCTAATTACAATAACCCTTTCTGCGTCGAAGTCCCGGACTTTACATATGCAAAACTTCAGAATCATCTTCAACTCTCCTTTATCCCTCTTACTTGATTAGTTAGCTATTTCCACCCATGTTTCTCTTAAAGATTTTTATTATTACTTGTATCTATCCCTATATCTCTATTCCAATAGACCAACACTCCAAAACAAGAACTCTTCCTTGTAAGTTTGGACTCTTGGTCTATGTATTCCCTTCACTCATCAAGGTTTACTGTTCACTTCTACCAGAGTAATCATCCTAATGTACAACCCTTATCATGTTATTTATTTCCAAAATAAGAAGACTTTTGGGTATACGTGATCAAGTCCAACATTTATCCCAGTTTTCAATGCCTTGTATGACCTGATCCTATTGTCCTCTCTTTTGAGGACCTTTTAAGAAAGAGGAAAAGGAAGAGAAAAAAGGATAAAAAAGAAAGGGAAAAAAATGGAAAAGAAAGGTAGAAGAAGAGAGGAAAATGAAAAAGAAGAAGAGTATTTTCGTTGGAAATGACAGACACCAACCTCAAAATAAATTAACAAAAATGA